>NC_028642.1:12435586-12445856 GCF_001406875.1 Solanum pennellii | reverse complement strand
AGGGCGATGATGGCATGCAATGCCCGACGTCGTCTTACTGTGTGTCCTGCCCTAGGACGATGATGGCATGCCACGACTAACGTAGTTTGATCGTGTGTGTTGTCCAAGGGCTATTATGGAATCCGACGATCGACGTCGTCATACGGTGTGTGCTACCCAATGACCATGTGGGTCATGACACGCTCAACATCATCCTTCCGTGTGTGCTGTCCAAGGGCGATGATGACATGACATGCCCAACATTTTTTTTAGTTGCGTGCTGTCCAAGGGTTATGATGGCATGCCACGCCCGATTTCATCAGAACATGTGTGCATTCCATGGGCGATGATGGCATTCCATGCTTAACATTGTCCAACCTTGTTCGCTGTCCAAGGGTCATAATGCCATGCCCGATATCGTTCGACCATGTTTGCAGTCTAAGGGCGATGATGGCATGCCACGCTCGATGTCGTCGATCATTGTGTGTCGTCCAAAGGTTATGAGGGCATGCCTAGCTCGACGTCATCGGACCGTGTGTGCTGCCCAAGGGCCATGTGGGCATGCCACGCCTGAAGTATTCTGACAGTGTGTGCTGCCCAAGGGATATGATGGCATATCACGCCCGACATCATCCGATCGTCTATGCTGCCCATGGGTGATGATGGCATGCCACGCCCAACTTTGTCCGCCCGTGTATGTTTCCCAAGGGCAATGCGGGCATGCCACGCCCGATGACGTCCAACCGTGTGTGCTGTCCAAGGGCGATGATATCATATCACGCCCGACATTGTTCGACCGTATGTCTTGTCCAAGGGATATGAGGGAATGCCACGCCCGAAATCGTCTGACCGTGTGTTCTACTGAATGGCGATGATAACATGCAACGCCCGACGTCGTCCGACCGTGTGTAGTGTCTAAGGGAGATGATGGCATGTCATGCCCAACGTCTTTTGACCATGTATGCAGTCCAAAGGCGATGATGAGATGTCATGCACGATGTAGTCTGCCCTTTGTGCTTCCCAAGGGCCATGCTGGCATGCCACGCCTGACGTAGTTCGGCCGTGTGTGTTGCCCAAGGGCGATGATGGCATCTCATGCCCGACGCCATCCGACCGTGTCTGCTAACCAATGGCAATGATGGTATGCCACGCCAAACATTGACCGACTGTGTGTGCTGACCAACGTCCATGTGGGTATGCCACGCCCGACATAGTCTGATCGCTGTGCTGTCCAAGGGCAATGGAGGCATGCCACGCTTGATGTCGTCCGACCGTGTGTTGACCAAGGGAGATGATAACATGGCACGCCCGACGTAGTCTTACCTTGTATGTTGTCCGAGGGTGATGATGACATTCCATGCCCGACATCGTCCAACCGTGTGTGCTGCAAAAGGGCGACGATGGCATGCAAGGCGAACGTCATCCGACCGTATGTGCTGCCAAAGGGCAATGTGATCATGCCACGCCCGACGTCGTTCGACCTTTTGTTCATTCAAAGGGCGATGATAACATGCAACACCCCACATCGTCCGACCGTGTTTCGTGTCAAAGGGCGATGATGGAATGCCATGCCCGACGTCGTCCGTCTGTGTGTGTTGTCCTAAGGCCATGGGGAAATGCCACCCCCGACATCATCCGATAGTGTGTCCTTTCCAAGGGCGATGATAACATGCCACACCCTACGTCGTCTGAATGCGTATTTTGTCCAAGGGAAATGATGGTATGCCACGCCCAAAGTCGTCCGACTGTGAGTCCTATCCAACGGCGATGATGGCATACCACGCCCAACATAGTTTGGTCGTGTGTGTTGTCCCAGGGCGATGATGCAATGCCGCGCTTAATGTTGTCCGAGCATGTGTGCTTCCCAATTACGATAATGGCATTGCCAAAGTCGACGCCGTACGACCGAGTATGCTGCCCAAAGCCGATGATGGCATGCCATGCCGGACGTAGTCCGATCTTGTGTGTTGTCCAATGGAGATGATGGTATGTCATGCACGACGTCGTTTGACCATGTGTGCCGACCTAGGGCCATACGGGCATGCCACGCCCAACGTTATCCGATTGTATATTCTGTCCAAGGGTGATGACAACATGCCACGCCTGACGTCGTCCGATTGTGTGTGCTGCCCAAGGGAGACGACGGCATGCGACGCTGGACGTCGTGCGACCGTGTGTGCCGCCCAAGTACTATGCGTGCATGCCACGATCGACAACATCCTATTGTGTGTGCTGCCCAAGGGCGTGAATCGCATGCCACGCCTGACGTCGTTCGACCGTGTTTGTTGTCCAAAGGCGATGATGGCATGCCACTCCCGATGTAGTACAACCATGTGTGCTGCTCAAGGGCGATGATGGCATGTCATGCTCACACGTCATCCGACCGTGTGTGCTATCCAAAGGCGATGATTGTATGCCGCCCGATGTCGTCCGACCATGTGTGTTTTCCAAGGGTGATGATGGCATGTTACTATCGATGTAGTCCGATCGTGTGCTTCCCAAGGACCATGCGGGCATGCCACGCACGACGTCATTGAACCGTGTGTGCTGTCCAAGGGTGATGATTACATGCCATACCTGACGTGATTTTTCTGTGTGTGCTGTCCAAGGGCCATGATAACATGTCATGCCCGACGTCGTCCAAACATGTGTGCTGCCCAAGCGCTATGCAGGCATACTACGCCTGATGTCGTCCGACCGTGTGTTCTGTCCAAGGGCGATGATAACATGCCACGCCCGACATCATCCAACCATGTATGGTGTTAAAGAGCGATGATGGAATGCCATGCCCGAGGTCGTCCTACTGTGTGTGCTGCCCTACAGTTATGGTGTCATGCAACGACCGACTTACTCCGATCGTGTGTGTTGTCCAAGGTCTATGATGGCATTCAACTATCGACGTCGTCCGACTGTGTGTGTTTCCTAAGGACCATGCGGTGATGGCATACTCGACATCATTCGACCGTGTGTGTTGTCCAAGGGCGATAAGGCCATGCCATACCCAACGTTGTTTGTATTTGTGTTCTGTACAAGTGTGACAATGGCATGCCACGCCCAACGTCATTCGACCGTGTGTGCATTCCAAGGGCAATGATGGCTTGCCATACTCGACATCGTCCGAACGTGTGCGCTACCAAAGGTCCATGATGACATGCCAAGTCTGGTGTAGTCATATTGTGTGTGTTGTCCAAGGGTGATGATGGCATGCCATGTCCGACGTCGTTTGACCATGTGTGCAGTCTAAGGGAAATCATGACATGCCACGCTCGACGTTGTCTAGCCGTGTGTGCTGTCTAATGGCGATGATGGTATGCCATGCCCGACGTCATCTGACCGTCTGTGCTGCCCAAGGACCATGTAAGCATGCCACGCCTAATCCTTTCTGACCGTGTGTGCTGCTAGAGCGCTATAATGGCATGTCACGCCCGACGTCATCCAACCATTTGTGTTGCCCAAGGGCGATGATGGCATTCCATGCCCAACTTTATCCAATCGTGTGTGCTCCCCAAGGGCAATACAGGCATGCCACGCCCGACGTCTTCCGATCGTGTGTGATGTCCAAGGGCGATGATATCATGTCACGCCTAATGTGATCCAACCTTGTGTCCTTCGGAATTGCTACGCGGGCATGCCACGCCCGACATTGTCTGACTGTGTGTTTTGCTCAGGGGCGATAATAACATGCCATGCCGACGTCGTCCGACAGTCTATGGTGTCCAAGAGGGATGATGGCAGACCATGCCCGACATCGTGCAATCGTGTGTGTTGTTTAAGGGCGATGATGACATGCCATGCCCGATTAAGTCCACCCTGTGTTCTACCCAAGGGCCATGATGGCATGCCACGCCCGACGTAGTCAGATCAAGTGTGTTGCCCAAGGGCGATGATGGAATGTCATGCCCGATGTCATCCAACCGTTTATGATGCCCAAGGGCAACGATGGCATGCTATGCCCGATATAGTCCGATCATTGTGCTGCCCAAGGGCGATGATGGCATGTCACGCCCGACGTTGTTTATATTTGTATGTTATCTAAGGGTGATGATGGCATGCCACGCCCGACGTCATCCGAACTTGTGTGCATTCCTAGGTCAATGATGGCTTGCCCTGCTCGACGTCGTCCGACCGTGTTCGCTACGCAAGGGCCATGATGACATGCCACGTCCGACATAGTCCAATTTCTGTGTGTTGTCCAAGGGCGATGATGGCATTCCATGACCGATGTCGTCCGACCATGTCTGCAGTCTAAGGGCGATGATGGCATGCCACGCTCAGTCTAATGGCGATGAAGGCATGCCTATCCCGACGTCATCCGACCAGGTGTGCTCCCAAGGGCGATGTTGTCATGGCACACTTGAAGAACTCTTACAGTGTGTGTTGCCCAAGGGATATGATGGCATGTCACGCACTACAACATCCGACCATGTGTGCTTCACAAGGGCGATGATTGCATGCCACGCCCGACTTTTTTCGATCGTGTGTATTGCCCAAGGGCAATCCGGTCATGTCACGCCCGACGTCGTTCAACTGTGTTTCCCACCCAAGGGCTATGAGGGCATGCCACGCTTGATGTTGTCTGAACGTGTGTGTTGACCAAGAACAATGATAACATGGCACGCCCAACGTAGTCTTACCGTGTATGCTGTCCAACAGTGATGATGACATTCTTCGCCCGACGTCGTCTAACCGTGTGTGCTGTCAAAGGACGATGATGGCATGCGACGATCGACGTCATCCGATCATGTGTGCCGCCCAAGGACTAAGGTCATTTAACAGTGCATTCTGTCCAAGAGTGATGATGACATGCCATACTGGACGTCGTCAATCTGTGTGTGATGTCCAAGGGCGATGATGGCATGCCACGCCTGACGCCGTCCGACCATGTGTGCATTGCAAGGGCGATGATGCAACGACCGACGTAATCCGATAGTGTGTGCTTTCCAAGGGCGATGATTGCATTCCATGCCTGACGTCATCCGACCGTCTATGCTGTCCAAGGGCAATGATGGCATGCCACACCCAATGTTGTGCGACACTATGTGTTGCCCAAGGGGATGATGGCATGTCACGACATTGTACGATGATGCCATTTAACTACCGATCTAGTCCACTATGTGTGTGGCCCAAGGTCCATGCGGGCATGCTAAACACGACATCACCCAACCGTGTGTGTTTTCCAAGGGTGATGATAACATGCCATGCCCGATGTCATCTAACCGTGTATATTGTATAAGGGCGATGATAGCATGCCACAACCAACGTCCTCTGACTGTGTGTGCTATCAAAGGGCGATGATGACATGCCATACTTGACGTTTTCTATCTGTGTGTTTTGTCCAAGGGCGATGATTGATTGCCAAGCCCGATGTAGTCCAACCGTGTATGCTTCCCAAGGGCGATGATGGCATGCCACGCCCAACGTCGTTCGAAAGTGTGTGCTGCCAAAGGACCATGCGGGCATTCCATGCATGACGTCGTCCGACCGTTTTTGCTGTCCAAAGGCGATGATGGAATGCCATGCCCGTGGTCGTCCTACTGTGTGTGCTGCCCTACAGTTATGGTGGCATGTAGCGACCGACGTACTCCGATCGTGTGTGTTGTCCAAGGTCTATGATGGCATTCAACTATCGACGTCGTCCGACTGTGTGTTTCCTAAGGACCATGCGGTCATGGCACACTCGAAATCATTCGACCGTGTGTGTTGTCCAAGGGCGATAAGGCCATGCCATGCCCGACGTTGTTTGTATTTGTGTTCTGTACAAGTCTGATAATGGCATGCCACGCCCAACGTCATTCGACCGTGTGTGAATTCCAAGGGCAATGATGGCTTGCCATACTCGACATCGTCCGAACGTGTGCGCTACCGAAGGTCCATGATGACATGCCAAGTCTGGTGTAGTCCTATTGTGTGTGTTGTCCAAGGGTGATGATGGCATGCCATGTCCGACGTCGTTTGACCATGTGTGCAATCTACGGGCGATCATGACATGCCACGCTCGACGTTGTCCAGCCGTGTGTGCTGTCTAATGGCGATGATGGCATGCCATGCCCGACGTCATCTGACCATCTGTGCTGCCCAAGGACCATGTAAGCATGCCACGCCTAATATATTCTGGCCGTGTGTGCTGCTAGAGGGCTATAATGGCATGTCACGCCCGACGTCATCCGACCATTTGTGCTGGCCAAGGGCGATGATGGCATGCCACGCCCGACTTTATCCAATCGTGTGTGCTGCCCAAGGGAAATGCAGGCATGCCACGCCCGACGTCTTCCGACCGTGTGTGATGTCCAAGGGCGATGATATCATGCCACGCCTGATGTCGTCCGACCGTGCGTCCTTCCCAATTGCTATGCGGGCATGCCACGCCGGACATTGTCTGACTGTGTGTTTTGCTCAGGGGCGATAATAACATGCGATGCCGATGTCGTCCGACAGTCTATGGTGTCCAAGAGGGATGATGGCAGACCATGCCCGACATCGTTCAACCGTGTGTGTTGTTTAAGGGCGATAATGACATGCCATGCCCGATATAGTCCACCCTGTGTTCTGCCCAAGGGCCATGATGGCATGCAACGCCCGATGTAGTCAGTTCATTTGTGCTGCCCAAGGGTGATGATGGAATGTCATGCCCGACATCATCCAACCGTGTATGATGTCCAAGGGCGATGATGGCATGTCACGCCCGACATCATCTGACTGTGTGTGCTGCCCAACGTACATGTGGGCATGCTACGCCCAATATAGTCCGATCATTTTGCTGCCCAAGGGCGATGATGGCATGTCACGCCCGACGTTGTCCCATCGTGTGTGCTGCCCAATTTTTTTGATGGCATACCACGCCCGACGTCGTCAGACTGTGTGTGTTGCACAAGGGCCATGAAGGAATGCCACGATTGATGTCGTTCGACTGTGTATGCTGACCAAAGGCGATGATAACATGGCACGCCCGACATAGTCTGACTTTTTATGCTGTCCAAGGGTGATGATGGCTTTCCACCCCCGACGTCGTCTGACCGTGCGGTGCCCAAGGGCGATGATGGCATGCCACGCGGACGTCGTCCGACCGTGTGTGCTGCACAAGGTCCATGCAGGCATGCCATGCCCGATGTCGTTCGACCGTGTATTCTGTCCAAGGGCGATGATAACACGAACACCTCACGTTTTTCGACCTTGTTTGGTGTCAAAGGGCGACGATGGAATGCAAAGCCCGATGTTGTTCGACCGTATGTGCTGCCCAAGGGCGATGATGGCATACCACGCACGACTTCGTTCGACTGCCTGTGATGCACAAGGGCGATGGTGGCATAAGACACTCTACATCATCCAACCGTGTATACTGCCCATGTACCATGCGGGCATTCCATGCTTGACGTCATCCGACCGTGTGTGCAGTCCAAGGGCGATGATGGCATGCCATGCCCGACGTCGTCATACTGTGTGTGGTGCACTATGGCGATGATGGCATGCCACGACTAAAGTGGTCCAGTTGTGTGTGCTGTCCAAGGGCTATTATGGCATCCGAAGATCGACGTTGTCCGACGGTTTGTGCTGCCCAAGGACCATGCGGTCATGGCACGCTCGACATCATCCATCTGTGTGTGCTTTCCAAAGGCGATGATTACATGACATGCCCGACGTTGTTTATATTTGTATGTTGTCTAAGGGTGATGATGGCATGCCACGCCCGACATCATCCAAACTTGTGTGCATTCCAAGGGCAATGATGGCTTGCCATGCTCGACGTCATCCGACCGTGTTCCCTGCGCAAGGGCCATGATGACATGCCACGTCCGACATAGTCCGATTCTGTGTGTTGTCCAAGGCCGATGATGGCATGCCATGACCGATGTTGTCCGACCATGTCTGCAGTCTAGGGGCGATGATGGCATGCCACGCTCAACGTTGTCCATCCTTGTGTGCTGTCTAATGGCGATGAAGGCATGCCTATCCCGACGTCATCCGACCAGGTGTGCTCCCAAGGGCGATGTTGTCATGGCTCACTGAAGAACTCTTACAGTGTGTGTTGCCCAAGGGATATGATGGCATGTCACACACGACAACATTCGACCATGTGTGCTGCACAAGGGCGATGATGGCATGCCACGCCGGACTTTTTTTGACCGTGTGTATTGCCCAAGGGAAATCCGGTCATGCCACGCCTGACATCGTCCGACCGTGTGTGCTGTCCAAGGGCGATGAAATCATGTCACGCCCGACGTCGTTCAACTGTGTTTCCCACCCAAGGACTATGGGGGCATGCCACGCTTGATGTTGTCCGAACGTGTGTGTTGACCAAGAACGATGATAACATGGCACGCCCGACGTAGTCTTACCGTGTATGCTGTCCAACAGTGATGATGACATTCTTCGCCCGACGTCGTCCAACCGTGTGTGCATTGCAAGGGCGATGATGGCATGCAACGACCGACGTAATCCGATAGTGTGTGCTTTCCAAGGGAGATGATTGCATTCCATGCCTTACTTCATCCGACCGTCTCTGTTGTCCAAGGGCAATGATGGCATGCCACACCCAATGTAGTGCGACACTATGTGTTGCCCAAGGGCGATGATGGCATGTCATGCCCGTCATTGTTCGACCGTGTGTGCTGCCAAAGGGCGATGATGCCATTTCACTACCGATCTCGTCCACTGTGTGTGTGGCCCAAGGTCCATGGGGGCATGCCAAACACGACATCGTCCAACCGTGTGTGTTTTCCAAGGGTGATGATAACATGCCATGCCCGATGTCATCTGACCGTGTATATTGTATAAGGGCGATGATAGCATGCCACACCCAACGTCCTCTAACTGTGTGTGCTATCAAAGGGCGATGATGACATGCCATACTTAACGTTTTCTATCTGTGTGTTTTGTCCAAGGGCGATGATGGATTTCCAAGCCCGATGTAGTCCAACCGTGTATGTTACCCAAGGACCATGCATGCATGCCACGCCAGACGTTGTCCGACCGTATGTGTTGCCCAACGCCGATGATGGCATGCCAGGCCCGACGTCGTCCGACTGTGTGTGCTGCCCAAGGGCCATGTGGGAATGCCACGCCCGATAGCGTCCAATAGTATGTGTAGTCCAAAGGAGATTATTGCATGCGACGCTCGACGTCGTTCGTCCGTGTATGTTGTCCAAATGGGTGATGACATGCGACGCCCATCATAGTCCGACCATTGGTGCAACTTAAGGGCAATAATGGCATGTAATGCCAAACGTCGCCCGATCGTGTGTGCAGCCCAAGCACGATGATCACATTACATGCACGACGTCGTCCGACTGTGTGCCCAGTCCAAGGCGATTATAGAATTCCATGCCCGACGTCGTCCGTCCATATGTGTTGTCCAAAGGTAATGATAGTATGCCACACCCAACGTCATCTGACAACGTGTGCTGCCCAAGGGCCATGTGGCATGCTATGCTCGACGTAGTCCGACCGTGTGTGCTGCCCAAGAACGATGAAGGCATGCCATACCGACGTCGTCTTACCGTGTGTACTACCCAAGGGCGATGAGGGAATGTCACGCCCGACGTCGTTCCACAATGTCTGATGCCCAAGAGCTATAATGGAATGCCACACCTGACATTTTGCGACCATTTATGTTGCCCAAGGGCCTTGCAGGAATGTCACGCTCGATGTCGTACGACTGTGTGTTCTCTCCAAGGGCGATGAAAACATGCCACTCTCGACTTCGTCCGACCGTGTATGCTGTCTAAGTGAGATTATTGCATGCCACGCCCGACGTCATCTTACCATTTGTGCTGCCCAAAGGACATGCAGGCATGCCACGCCCGACGTCGTTCGACCGTGTGTGTTGTCCAAGGGCGATGAAGGCATACCACGCCCCACGTCATTCGACCGTGTGTGTTGTCCAAGGGAAATGACGGGATGCCACGCTCTATGTTGTCCGACCGTGTGTGTTGCCCAAGGGCGATGATGGCATGCCACGCCCGACGTAGTCTTATCGTGTGTGTTGTTTGATGTGAGGCCAAAATACACATTTTTTATCATTATTTACCTCACATTTATTATTTATATTTTTCCGTTTTGAGCATAAATTTTGTGGATTGTGCTAAATGGTGTATTTTATTTGTAGGATTAAATTGGTGGGCAAATGAAGAAATTTAAAGATAAAACCAATTAAAAATTGAAGGTTGAAGAAGGAAATCAAGCAAACAACTTAATGGATTAATCTGAATAAAATTATATATATATATATGTGTGTGCGTGTGTGTGTATATATATATATGTATATATATATATATATATATATATATATATATAA
>NC_028642.1:12408645-12435043 GCF_001406875.1 Solanum pennellii | reverse complement strand
TCTACCATGTGGCATTCCCTCAATGTACTGGCCAATCCATTCACGCGGCACTACACACGGAAAAAAAAAGTAATAAAAGCACTCCAATTCTTTTTGGATTTGGATTCCTAATTTTTTGGGACTCAACTATTTTATTTAGGGTTTTCTATATTTGTAAATAAGGCATGGAAAATTATTATTTAGGAAGCCAAGAAAGAAGATACAAGACATAATAAATATTTTTTTCTAGCTTTGGAGCTTTGTAAGAGCCGCCATGGAGGTCGGAGAATTGTGGCTTATTGTGCTGTCCAAGGGCGATGATGGCTTGCAATGCTCGACGTTGTAGACCCTATATGCTGCCCAAGGCGATGATGGCATGCCATGCTCGACGTCGTCCGACCGTGTATGCTTCCCAAGGGCAATGATGGCATGCCACAATAGACGTCATCCACCGTGTGTGCTGCCCAAGGACCATGCAGGCATGCCACGCTCGACGTCATCTGACCGTATGTGCTATCCAAAGGCGATGCTAACAAGCCACGCCTGACGTCGTCTGACCATTTATACTGTCTAAGGGCGATGATGTCATGCCACCGCTCGACATCGTCCAATCGTGTGTGCTATCCAAAGGCGATGATTGCATGCCTCATTCGACGTTATCCGACCATATATGCTACCCGAGGGAAATGATGTCATTTAACACCCGACGTTGTTCGAATGTGTGCGCGGCCCCAGGGAGATTATAGCATGACACTCCCATTGTCGTCCGACCGTGTGAGCAGTCTAAGGGAGATGATTGTATGCCACGCCCAACGACGTCCGTCCATGTGTGCTGTCCAAGGGCAATGATAGCATGCCACATCAAACATCGTGCGACGTGTGTGCTGCATAGGGTCTATGATGGTATTCCACGCCTGACGTCGTCCGACCGTGTGTGCTTTCGAAGGGCGATGGTTGCATGTTACACCCGACATTTTCGGATCGTGTGTGCTGCCATGTGGTGATAATGGCATGCTATGCCCGACGTAGTCCAATCGTGCGTGCTGTCCATGGGAAATAATGGCATGCAACGATCAATGTTATTTGACTCTATGTGCCGCCTAAGGACCATGAGGTCATGCCACACTTGACATCGTCTATCTATGTGTGATGTCCATGGGCGATGATGGCATGCTAAGCCCGATGTCGTCCAACCGTGTGTGCATTGCAAGGGAGATGATGGCATGCCACGGCTGACGTAGTCCGATAGTGTGTGCTCTCCAAGGGCGATGATGGCATGCCATGCCCGACGTCTTACGACCGTGTGTGCCTTGTACTATGCTGGCATGCCAAGCCCAACGTTATCCTACCGTGTGTCCTGCCCAAGGGCGATGATGCCATGCCACGCCCGACGTCGAGTGAACATTTATGCAGTCCAAAGGCGATAATGGCACGCCATGCCGTACATCGTCTATCCGTGTGTACTGTCCAAAGGCTATGATGGCATGCCACTCCCCACGTAGTACGACTCTATGTTCTACCTAAGGGCAATAATAACATGTCATGCTCGACGTCATCCGACCGTGTGTGCAGTCCAAATGCGATAATGGCATGCCACGCCCGACGAAGTACTACACTGTATGCTTCCCAAGGACGATTATTGCTCGTCATGCTTGATGTCGCCCGACCGTGTGTGCTATCCATGGGTGATGATGGCATGCCACGGCCAACGTCGTCCACCATGTGTGCTGCCCAAGGGCCTNCACACAAGGTCATCCGAACGTGTGTGCTGCCCAAGCGGCATGCAGGAATACAACGACCGATGTCATCCGACCGTTAGTTCTGTCCAAAGGCGATGATAACATGCCACGCCCGATGTCGTCCAACCATGTTTGGTGTTAAAGGCCGATAATGGCATGCCATGCCCGACGTCGTCCGACCGTGTGTGCTGTCCAAGGGCGATGATGGCTTGCAATGCCCGACGTTGTAGACCCTATATGCTGCCCAAGGCGATGATGGCATGATTCTCGACGTCGTCCGACCGTGTGTGCTTCCCAAGGGCAATGATGGCATGCCACAACAGATCTCATCCACCGTGTGTGCTGCCCAAGGACCATGCAGGAATGCCACGCTCGACGTCATCTGACCATATGTGCTGTCCAAAGGCGATGCAAACAAGCCACGCCTGACATCGTCTTACCATTTAAACTGTCTAAGGGCGATGATGGCATGCCACCGCTCGACATCGTCCAACCGTGTGTGCTATCCAAGGGCGATGATTGCATGCCTCATCCGACGTTGTCCGACCATATATGCTACACAAGGGAAATGATGTCATTTAACACCCGACGTTGTTCGAATTTGTGCGCGGCCGCAGGGAGATTATACCATGCCACTCCCATTGTCGTCCGACCATGTGAGCAGTCTATGGGAGATGAATGTATGCCACGCCCAATGACGTCCGTCCGTGTGTGCTGTCCAAGGGCAATGATAGCATGCCACATCAAACATCATGCGACGTGTGTACTGCTTAGGGTCTATGATGGTATGCCACGCCTGACGTCGTCCGACCGTGTGTGCTTTCGAAGGGCGATGGTTGCATGTTACACCCGACATTGTCCGATCGTGTGTGCTGCCGTGTGGTGATGATGGCATGCTATGCCCGACGTAGTCCAATCGTGCGTGCTCTCCAAGGGAAATAATGGCATGCAACGATCAATGTTATTTGACCCTATGTGCCGCCTAAGGACCATGAGGTCTTGCCACACTTGACATCGTCTATCTATGTGTGATGTCCATGGGCAGTGATGGCATGCTAAGCCCGATGTCGTCCAACCGTGTGTGCATTGCAAGGGAGATGATGGCATGCCACAGCTGACGTAGTCCGATAGTGTGTGCTTTCCAAGGGCGATGATGGCATGCCATGCCCGACGCCTTACGACTGTGTGCCTTGTACTATGCTGGCATGCCAAGCCCGCTATTATCCTACCGTGTGTTCTGCCCAAGGGCGATGATGCCATGCCACGCCCGACGTCGAGTGAACGTTTATGCAGTCCAATGGCGATAATGGCACGCCATGCCGTACATCATCTATCCGTGTATGCTGTCCAAAGGCGATTATGGCATGCCACTCCCCACGTAGTACGACCCTATGTGCTGCCTAAGGGCGATAATAACATGTCATGATCGACGTCATCCGACCGTGTGTGCAGTCCAAATGCGATAATGGCATGCCACGCCCGACGAAGTACTACACTGTATGCTTCCCAAGGGAGATTATTGCTTGTCATGCTTGATGTCGCCCGACCGTGTGTGCTGTCCATGGGTGATGATGGCATGCCACGGCCAACGTCGTCCACCATGTGTGCTGCCCAAGGGCCTTGCAGGCATGCCATGTCCGACGTCATATGACCGTGGGTGCTGTCCAAGGGAGATGCTAACAAATGCAACGCCTGACGTCATACGACCTTTTATACTATCTATGGGCGATGATTGCATGCCACCGCTCGATGTTGTCCGACAGTGTATGCTCTCCAAGGGTGATGATTGCATGCTCCCTCCGACGTAGTACGACCTTGTGTGCTACCCAAGGGCAATAACGGCATTTAACACTCGATGTAGTTCGACCGCGTGTGCTGCCCGAGGGCGATGATAACATACCACGCCTGACGTCGTTCGACCATTTATATTTTCTAAGGGCGATGATGGCATGCCACCGCTTGACATTGTCAAACCGTGTATGCTATCCAAAGGAATTGATGGCATGCCACCCCCGACGTAGTCCGACCATGTGTGCTGCCCAAGGGAGATGGTGGCATTTAACGCCCGACATCATTCGACCGTGTGTGCTGTCCAAGAGCTATGATAACATGCCATGCCCGATGTCGTCCGACCATCTGTGCAGTCCAACGGTGATGATGGCATGCAACTTACGACGTCGTCCGATCGTGTATGCTTCTTTAGGGTGACGATGGCATGCCACTCCCGGCGTACTTCAATCGTATGTGCTGTCCAAGGGCGATAATGGTATGCGACGATCAACCTCATCCGAACATATGTGCCGCAAAAGGACCATGCGGTCATAGCACGCCCGATGTCATCTATCTATGTGTGATTTCCAAGGGCGATGATGGCAATCCAAGCCTAACGCCGTCTGAATGTGTGTGCATTGCAAGGCCGATGATGGCATGCCACGGCTGTCGTAGTCTGATAGTGTGTGCTTTCCAAGGGAGATGATGGAATGCCATGCCCGACGTCGTCCAACCGTATGTGTTGTCAAAGGGTGATGATAGCATGCCACGCCCGACGTAGTACTACCTTGTATGCTTCCCATAGTCTAAGATGGCATGTCATGCCCGATGTCGCTCGACCGTGTGTGCTGCCCAAAGGCGATGATGGCATGCCATGGCCGACGTCCTCCACCATGTGTGCTGCCGAAGGGCCATGCGGGCATGCCACGTCCGACGTCANTAATGGCAAGCCACGCCTAACGTCGTCTGAATGTGTGTGCATTGCAAGGGCGATGATGGAATGCCACGGCTGACGTAGTCTGATAGTGTGTGCTTTTCAAGGGAGATGATGGAATGCCATGCCTGACGTCGTCCAACCGTATGTGTTGTCCAAGGGTGATGATAGCATGCCACGCCCGATGTAGTACGACCTTGTATGCTTCCCATAGGCTAAGATGGCATTTAACACCCGACGTCATTCGACCGTGTGTGCTGCCCAAGGGCGATGATGGCTTGCCACGGCCGACGTCGTCCACGTGTGTGTTGCCCAAGGTCCATGCGGGCATGCTACGCACGACGTCGTATGACAGTTTGTGCTGTCCAAGGGCGATGATAGTATGCCAAGCCTGATGTCGTCTGACTGTGTGTGCTTTCGAAGGGCGATGGTTGCATGTTACACCCGACATTGTCCGACCGTGTGTGCTGCCGTGTGGTGATGACGGCATGCCACGCTCGACGTAGTCCTATCGTGCGTGTTGTTTAACGGAGATAATGGCATGCAAAGATCAATGTTATCTGACCCTATGTGCCGCCCAAGGACCATGCGGTCATGCCACGCCTGACGTCATCTATCTGTGTGTGATGTCCAAGGGAGATAATGGCATGCCGCGCCTGACATTTTCAGACCGTGTGTGCTGTCCAAAGGCGATGATGGCATGCCATGCCCAACGTAGTATGACCCTGTGTGCTGCCCAAGGGCGATGATGGAAAGTAATTCTCGACATCGTCTGACCATGTGTGCTGTCAAAAGGCGATGATTGCATGTCACGCCCGACGTTGTCCGACCATGCGTGCTTTCCAACGACGAAGATGTCATGTTACGATCGACATCATCCGATCATGTGCTGCCCAAGGACCATGCGGGCATGCCACGCACGACATCATCCGACAGTGTGTGATGTCCAAGGTCGATGGCTACATGCCATACCTGACATCATTTTTCTGTGTGTCCTGTCTAAGGGCCACGATATTATGTCATGCCCAATGTCATCCGAACATGTGTGCCGCCCAAGCGCCATGCAATCATAACACGACCGATGTCATCCGACCGTTAGTTCTATCCAAGGGCGATTATAACATGCCATGCTCGATGTTGTCCAACCATGTATGGGGTTAAAGGCCGATAATGGTATGCCATGCCCGACATCGTTCGATCGTGTGTTCTTTCCAAGGGCGATGATGGCATGCCATGCCCGACGTCTTCTAACCGTGTATACTGTCAAAGTGCTATGATTACATACCATACTTGACGTGGTCTATCTGTATGTTTTGTCGAAGGTCGATGATGGCATGCCAAGCCCGACGTATTCCAACCGTGTATGCTTCCCAAGGGCAATTTGGCATGCCACGCCCAACGTTGTCCGATCATATGTGCTACCCAAGAACCATGTGGTCATGCCATGCATGACGGCGTCTTACCGTTTATGTTGTCCAAAGGCGATAATGGCATGCCATACCCAAAGTCGTTTATCTGTGTGTGTTGTCCAAGGGTAATGATGGCATACCACTCCCGACGTCTTCTAACCATGTGTGAATTCCAAGGGAGATGATCGCATGTCACGCCCGACGTTGTCCGACCGTGTATGCTTACCAAGGGTGAAGATGGCATGCCACACTGTGCTGTCCAAGGGCAATGATGGAATGTCATGCATGACGTTGTCCGACAGTGTGTGCTGCCCAAGGGCGATGATGGCATGCAACGCACGATGTTGTCCGACCATGTGTATTAACCAAGGTCCATGCAGGCATGCCACGCCTTACGTAGTTTGACCGTTTGTGTTGCCCAAGGACGATGATGGCCTGCCACGCTCAACATCGTCAGAATGTGTGTGCTGCCTAGGAGCCATGTGGGCATGCCACGCCCAATGTCGTCCAACCATACATGCAGTTCAAGGGCGATGATGCCGTGCCACACTCGGCATCGTTCGTCCGTGTCTGTTGTCGAAATGGGTGATTACATGCCACGCTCGATGTCGTCCAACCGTATGTGCTGTTCAAGGGTGATGATGTCATGCCACGCCCGACGTAGTCCGATCTTGTGTGCAGCCCAAAGTCGATAATAGGATGCCATGGCAAATGTCATCTGACCATGTGTGCTGCACAAAGGCCATGTGGCATGCTACACCTGACGTAGTCCGACAACATGTGCTGCCCAAGAACGATGATGGCATGCCACGCCCGACATTGTCAAACTGTGTGTGTTTCCCAAAGGCGATGATGGCATGTCACGCCCGACCTCGTCTGGCCGTGTATGCTTCCCAAGGGCTATGATGGCATGCCACACCCGACGTCGTGCGGTAGTATGTGTTGCCCAAGGACCGTGTAGGAATTCCACGATTGACGTCGTCCGACCTTATGTGCTGATCAAGGGCGATGATAACATGGAACGCCTGACGTAGTCCGACCGTGTATGCTATCCAAGGGTGATGATGGCTTTCCACGCCCGACGTCGTCCGATCGTGTGTGCTACCCAAGAACGATGATGGCATGCCACGCGGACGTCGTATAACCGTGAGTTCTTACCTAGGGCAATGATAACATGCGCGCCCCACGTCGTCCGACTGTCTTTGGTGTCAAAGTGCGATGATAGCATGCCACGCCTGATGTTGTTCGATCGTGTATACTGCCCAAGGGTGATGATGGAATGCCACGCCCTACGTCGTCCTACTGCATGTGATGCCCAAGGGCAATGGTGGCATGCGACAATCTACGTTGTCCAACTGTGTGTACTGCGCAAGGACCATGCGGGTATGGCACACCCGACGTCATCTGACTGTTTGTTCTGCCAAAGGGCGATGATGGCATATCATGCTCGACGTCGTCGGACCACATGTGCTGCCCAAGGGCCATGTGGGCATGCCACGCCTGAAGTATTCTGACTGTGTGTGCTGCCCAAGGGATATGATGGCATGTCACGCCCGACATCATCCGATCGTCTATGTTGCCCAAGGGTGATGATGGCATGCCACACCCGACTTTGTCCGCCCATGTATGTTGCCCAAGGGCAATGCGGGCATGCCACGCCCGATGTCGTCCGACCGTGTGTTCTGTCCAAAGGCGATGATATCATATCACACCCGACATTGTTCGACCGTATATCTTGTCCAAGGGATATGAGGGAATGCCACGCCCGACATCGTCTAACCGTGTGTTCTACTGAATGGCAATGATTTGATGCAACTCCCAACGTCGTCCGACCGTGTATAGTGTCTAAGGGACATGATTGCATGTCATGACCGACGTCTTTTGACTGTGTATGCAGTCCAAAGGCGATGATGAGATGTAATGCACGATGTAGTCCGCCCTTTGTGCTTCCAAAGGGCCCTGCTGGCATGCCACGCCTGACGTAGTTCGGCCGTGTGTGTTGCACAAGGGCGATGATGGCATCTCATGCCCGACGCCATCCGACCGTGTGTGCTAACCAATGGCGATGATGGCATGCCACGCCAAACATTGCCCGACTGTGTGTGCTGACCAACGTCCATGTGGGTATGCCACGCCCGACGCAGTCTGATCGTTGTGCTTTCCAAGGGCCATGCAGGCATGCCACGCTTGATGTCGTCCGACTGTGTGTGCTGACCAAGGGAGATGATAACATGGCACGCCCGACGTAGTCTTACCTTGTATGTTGTCCGAGGGTGATGATGACATTCAACGCCCGACATCGTCCAACCGTGTGTGCTGCAAAAAGGCGATGATGGCATGCAAGGGGAACGTCATCCGATCGTATGTGCTGCAAAAGGGCTATGTGATCATGCCACGCCCGACGTCGTTCAACCGTTTGTTCATTCAAAGGGCGATGATAACATGCAACGTCCCACATCGTCCGACCGTGTTTCGTCTCAAAGGGCAATGATGGAATACCATGCCCGACATCGTCCGTCTGTGTGTGTTGTCCTAAGGCCATGGGGAAATGCCACCCCCGACATCATCCGATAGTGTGTCCTTTCCAATGGAGATGATGGTATGTCATGCACGACGTCGTTTGACCATGTGTGCCGACCTAGGGCCATACGGGCATGCCAGGCCCAACGTTATCCGATTGTGTATTCTATCCAAGGGTGATGATAACATGCCACGCCTGACGTCGTCCGATTGTGTGTGCTGCCCAAGGGAGACGACGGCATGCGACGCTGGACGTCGTCCGACCGTGTGTGCCGCCCAAGTACTATGCGTGCATTCCACGACCGACAACATCCTACCGTGTGTGCTGCCAAAGGGCGTGATGGCGTGCCACGCACGATGTTTTTCGACCGTTTATGCAGTCCAAGGGCGAGAATCGCATGCCACGCCGGACGTCGTCCGACCGTGTTTGCTGTCCAAAGGAGATGATGGCATGCCTTTGCCGATGTAGTACAACCATGTGTGCTGCTCAATGGCGATGATGGGATGTCATGCTCACACGTCATCCGACCGTGTGTGCTATCCAAAGGCTATGATGGTATGCCGCCCGATGTCGTCCGACCATGTATGTGTTCCAAGGGTGATGATGGCATGTTATGATCGATGTAGTCCGATCGTGTGCTTCCCAAGGACCATGCTGGAATGCAACGCACGACGTCATCGGACCGTGTGTGCTGTCCAAGGGTGATGATTACATGCCATACCTGACGTCATTTTTCTGTGTGTGCTGTCCACGGGCCATGATATCATGTCACGCCCGACGTCGTCAAAACGTGTGTGCTGCCCAAGCGCTATGCAGGCATACAATGCCTGATGTCGTCCGACCGTGTGTTCTGTCCAAGGGTGATGATAACATGCCACGCCCGACATCATCCGACCATGTATGGTGTTAAAGAGCGATGATGGAATGCCACGCCCGACGTCGTCCTACTGTGTGTGCTGCCCTACAGTTATGGTGGCATGCAACGAACGACGTAGTCCGATCGTCTGTGTTGTCCAAGGTCTATGATGGCATTCAACTATCGACGTCGTCCGACTGTGTGTGTTTCCTAAAGACCATGCGGTCATGGCACACTCGACATTATTCGACCGTGTGTGTTGTCCAAGGGCGATAAGGCCATGCCATGCCCGACATTGTTTGTATTTGAGTTCTGTCCAAGGGTGATAATGGCATGCCACGCCCAATGTCATTCGACCGTGTGTGCATTCCAAGGGCAATGATGGCTTGCCATACTCGACGTCGTCTGAACGTGTGAGCTAGCGAAGGTCCGTGATGACATGCCAAGTCTGGTGTAGTCCTATTGTGTGTGTGTCCAAGGGTGATGATGGCATGCCATGTCCGACGTCGTTTTACCATGTGTGCAGTCTAAGGGCGATCATGACTTGCCACGCTGGACGTTGTCCAGCCGTGTGTGCTGTCTCATGGCGATGATGGCATGCCATGCCCGACGCCATCTGACCATCTGTGCTGCCCAAGGACAATGTAAGCATGCAACGCCTAAAGTATTCTAATCGTGTGTGCTGCTAAAGGACTATAATGGCATGTCACGCCCGACGTCATCCGACCATTTGTGCTGCCCAACGGCGATGATGGCATGCCACGCCCGACTTTATCCAATCGTGTGTGTTGCCCAAGGGCAATGCAGGCATGCCACGCCCGACGTCTTCCGACCGTGTGTGATGTCCAAGGGCGATGATATCATGTCACGCCTGATGTCGTCCGACCGTGTGTCCTTCCCAATTGCTATGCGGGCATGCCACGCCCGACATTGTCTGACTGTATGTTTTGCTCAGGGGCGATAATAACATGCCATGCCGACGTCGTCCGACAGTCTATGGTGTCCAAGAGGGATGATGGCAGACCATGCCCGACATCGTTCAACCGTGTGTGTTGTTTAAGGGCGATGATGACATGCCATGCCCGATATAGTCCACCCTGTGTTCTGCCCAAGGGCCATGATGGCATGCAACGCCCGACGTAGTCAGATCATGTGTGCTGCCCAAGGGCGATGATGGAATGTCATGCCCGACATCATCCAACCGTGTATGATGCCCAAGGTCGATGATGGCATGTCACGCCCGACATCATCTGACTTTGTGTGCTGCCCAACGTTCATGTGGGCATGCTACGCCCAATATAGTCCGATCATTGTGCTGCCCAAGGGCGATGATGGCATGTCACGCCCGACGTTGTCCCATCGTGTGTGCTGCCCAATTTTTTTGATGGCATACCACGCCCGAAGTCGTCAGACCGTGTGTGTTGCACAAGGGCCATGAAGGAGTGCCACGATTGATGTCGTTCGACTGTGTATGCTGACCAAAGGCGATGATAACATGGCACGCCCGACATAGTCTGACTTTTTATGCTGTCCAAGGGTGATGATGGCTTTCAACACCCGACGTCGTCTGACCGTGTGGTGCCCAAGGGCGATGATGGCATGCCACGCGGACGTCGTCCGACCGTGTGTGCTGCACAAGGGCCATGCAGGCATGCCACGCCCGATGTTGTTCGGCCGTGTGTTCTGTCCAAGGGCGATGATAACACGAATACCTCACGTTGTTCGACCTTGTTTGGTGTAAAACGGCGATGATGGAATGCCAAGCCCGATGTCGTTCGACCGTATGTGCTGCCCAAGGGCGATGATGGCATACCACGCCCGACGTCGTCCGACTGCCTGTGATGCACAAGGGCGATGGTGGCATAAGACACTCTACATCATCCAACCGTGTGTACTGCCCATGTACCATGCGGGCATTCCATGCTTGACGTCATCCGACCGTGTGTGCAGTCCAACGGCGATGATGGCATGCCATGCCCGACGTCGTCATACTGTGTGTGGTGCACTATGGCGATGATGGCATGCCACGACTAAAGTTGTCGACTGTGTGTGCTGTCCAAGGGATATTATGGCATCCGAAGATCGACGTTGTACGACGATGTGTACTACCCAAAGACCATGCGGTCATGGCACGCTTGACCTCATCCATCTGTGTGTGCTTTCCAAAGGCGATGATGACATGACATGCCCGATGTTATTTATATTTGTATGTTTTCTAAGAGTGATGATTGCATGCCACGCCCGACGTCATCCAAACTTGTGTGCATTCCAAGGGCAATGATGGCTTGCCATGATCGACGTCGTCCGACCGTGTTCCCTGCGCAAGGGCCATGATGACATGCCACGTCCGACATAGTCCGATTCTGTGTGTTGTCCAAGGGCGATGATGGCATGCCATGACCGATGTTGTCCGACCATGTCTGCAGTCTAAGCGCGATGATGGCATGCCACGCTCAACGTTGTCCATCCTTGTGTGCTGTCTAATGGCGATTAAGGCATGCCTATCCCGACGTCATCCGACCAGGTGTGCTCCCACGGGCGATGTTGTCGTGGCACACTTGAAGAACTCTTACAGTGGGTGTTGCTCAAGGGATATAATGGCATGTCACGCACGACAACATCCGACCATGTGTGCTGCACAAGGGCGATGATGGCATGACACGCCCGACTTTTTTCGACCGTGTGTATTGCCCAAGGGAAATCCGGTCATGCCACGCCTGACATCGTCCGACCATGTGTGCTGTCCAAGGGCGATGATATCATGTCACGCCCGACATCGTTCAACTGTGTTTCCCACCCAAGGGCTATGGGGGCATGCCACGCTTGATGTTGTCCGAACGTGTGTGTTGACCAAGAACGATGATAACATGGCACGCCCGACATAGTCTTACCGTGTATGCTGTCCAACAGTGATGATGACATTCTTCGCCCGACGTCGTCCAACCGTGTGTGAATTTCAAGGGCGATGATGGCATGCAATGACCGACATAATCCGATAGTGTGTGCTTTCCAAGGGCGATGATATCATGTCACGCCCGACATCGTTCAACTGTGTTTCCCACCCAAGGGCTATGGGGGCATGCCACGCTTGATGTTGTCCGAACGTGTGTGTTGACCAAGAACGATGATAACATGGCCCGCCCGACATAGTCTTACCGCGTATGCTGTCCAACAGGGATGATGACATTCTTCGCCCGCCGTCGTCCAACCGTGTGTGAATTTCAAGGGCGATGATGGCATGCAATGACCGACATAATCCGATAGTGTGTGCTTTCCAAGGGCGATGATATCATGTCACGCCCGACATCGTTCAACTGTGTTTCCCACCCAAGGGCTATGGGGGCATGCCACGCTTGATGTTGTCCGAACGTGTGTGTTGACCAAGAACGATGATAACATGGCCCGCCCGACATAGTCTTACCGCGTATGCTGTCCAACAGGGATGATGACATTCTTCGCCCGCCGTCGTCCAACCGTGTGTGAATTTCAAGGGCGATGATGGCATGCAATGACCGACATAATCCGATAGTGTGTGCTTTCCAAGGGCGATGATATCATGTCACGCCCGACATCGTTCAACTGTGTTTCCCACCCAAGGGCTATGGGGGCATGCCACGCTTGATGTTGTCCGAACGTGTGTGTTGACCAAGAACGATGATAACATGGCCCGCCCGACATAGTCTTACCGCGTATGCTGTCCAACAGGGATGATGACATTCTTCGCCCGCCGTCGTCCAACCGTGTGTGAATTTCAAGGGCGATGATGGCATGCAATGACCGACATAATCCGATAGTGTGTGCTTTCCAAGGGCGATGATATCATGTCACGCCCGACATCGTTCAACTGTGTTTCCCACCCAAGGGCTATGGGGGCATGCCACGCTTGATGTTGTCCGAACGTGTGTGTTGACCAAGAACGATGATAACATGGCCCGCCCGACATAGTCTTACCGCGTATGCTGTCCAACAGGGATGATGACATTCTTCGCCCGCCGTCGTCCAACCGTGTGTGAATTTCAAGGGCGATGATGGCATGCAATGACCGACATAATCCGATAGTGTGTGCTTTCCAAGGGCGATGATATCATGTCACGCCCGACATCGTTCAACTGTGTTTCCCACCCAAGGGCTATGGGGGCATGCCACGCTTGATGTTGTCCGAACGTGTGTGTTGACCAAGAACGATGATAACATGGCCCGCCCGACATAGTCTTACCGCGTATGCTGTCCAACAGGGATGATGACATTCTTCGCCCGCCGTCGTCCAACCGTGTGTGAATTTCAAGGGCGATGATGGCATGCAATGACCGACATAATCCGATAGTGTGTGCTTTCCAAGGGCGATGATATCATGTCACGCCCGACATCGTTCAACTGTGTTTCCCACCCAAGGGCTATGGGGGCATGCCACGCTTGATGTTGTCCGAACGTGTGTGTTGACCAAGAACGATGATAACATGGCCCGCCCGACATAGTCTTACCGCGTATGCTGTCCAACAGGGATGATGACATTCTTCGCCCGCCGTCGTCCAACCGTGTGTGAATTTCAAGGGCGATGATGGCATGCAATGACCGACATAATCCGATAGTGTGTGCTTTCCAAGGGCGATGATATCATGTCACGCCCGACATCGTTCAACTGTGTTTCCCACCCAAGGGCTATGGGGGCATGCCACGCTTGATGTTGTCCGAACGTGTGTGTTGACCAAGAACGATGATAACATGGCCCGCCCGACATAGTCTTACCGTGTATGCTGTCCAACAGTGATGATGACATTCTTCGCCCGACGTCGTCCAACCGTGTGTGAATTTCAAGGGCGATGATGGCATGCAATGACCGACATAATCCGATAGTGTGTGCTTTCCAAGGGCGATGATTGCATTCCATGCCTGACATCATCCGACTGTCTGTGTTGTCCAAGGGCAATGATGGCATGCCACACCCAATTTAGTGCGACACTATGTGTTGCCCAAGGGCGATGATGGCATGTCATGCCCGACATTGTTTGACCGTGTGTGCTGCCAAAGGGCGATGATGCCATTTCACTACCGATCTCGTCCACTGTGTGTGTGGCCCAAGGTCCATGCGGGCATGCCAAACACGACATCGTCCAACCATATGTGTTTTCCAAGGGTGATGATAACATGTCATGCCCGATGTCATCTGACCGTGTATATTGTATAAGGGCGATGATAGCATGCCACACCCTACGTCCTTTGACTGTGTGTGCTATCAAAGGGCGATAATGACATGCCATACTTGACGTTTTCTATCTGTGTGTTTTGTCCAAGGGCGATGATGGATTGTTAAGCCCGATGTAGTCCAACCGTGTATGTTACCCAAGGACCATGCATGCATGCCACGCCAGACGTTGTCCGACCGTATGTGTTGCCCACCGCCGATGATGGCATGCCAGGCCCGACGTCGTCCGACTGTGTGTGCTGCCCAAGGTCCATGTGGGAATGCCACGCCCGATATCGTCCAATAGTATGTGCAGTCCAAAGAAGATTATGGCATGCGACACTCGACGTCGTTCGTCCGTGTATGTTGTCCAAATGGGTGATGACATGTGACGCCCATCAAAGTCCGACCATTGGTGCAACTTAAGGGCAATAATGGCATGTAATGCCAAACGTCGTCCGACCGTGTATGCTGCCCAAGCACAATGATCACATTCCACGCACGACGTCGTCCGACTGTGTGCTCAGTCCAAGGCGATTATAGAATGCCATGCCCGACGTCGTCCGTCCATATGTGCTATCCAAAGGTAATGATAGTATGCCACATCCAACGTCATCTGACAACGTGTGCTGCCCAAGGGCCATGTGGCATGCTATGCTCGACGTAGTCCGACCGTGTGTGCTGCCCAAGAACGATGATGGCATGCCATACCGACGTCGTCGGACCGTGTGTGCTACCCAAGGACGATGATGGAATGTCACGCCCGACGTCGTTCGACAATGTGTGATGCCCAAGAGCTATAATGGAATGCCACACCTGACATTTTGCGACCATTTATGTTACCCAAGGGCCTTGCAGGAATGTCACGCTTGACTTTGTCCGACCGTGTGTACTGACCAAGGGCGATGATAATGTGGCACGCCCAACGTAGTCTGACTGTCTATTTTGTGCAAGGGCGATGCTAGCATTCCATGCCCGACGTCGTCTGACCATGTGTGCTACCCAAGGGCGATGATGGCATTCCACATCGACGTTGTCTAATCATGTGTGCTGCCCAAGGGCCATCGGGGCATGAAACGGCTGACGTGGTCCGATCGTGTGTGCTGTCCAAGGGCGATGATAACATGGTACAGTCGACGTCCTCTGACCATGTATGATTTCAAAGGGCGATGATGGCATTCCATGCCCAACGTCGTCCAACCGTGTGTGTTGTCCAAGGTCGATGATTGCATGCCACGCTCGACGTTGTCCGACCGTGTGTTCTGCCCAAGGGCCATGCTAGCATGCAAAGCCGGAAGTTGTCCCACCATGTGTGCTGTCCAAGAGCGATGATGGCATGCAACGTCAAATGTTGTCGTTCGTGTGTGTTGTTCAGAGGTGATGATCGCATGCCACGCCCGACGTTGTGGGACCGTGTGTGCTATCAATGGGCGAGATGGCATGCCATCCCCGACGTAGTCTGATCGTGTGTGCTGCCCAAGGGCAATGATGGCATCTAACGCCCGACGTCGTCCGACCATGTATGCTACACAGGGGCGATGATTGCATGCCACGCCCAACGTCGTACGACGTTGTGTGCTGCTCAAGGGCAATGATGGCATGCCACGCTCGACGTCGTATGACTGTGCGTTCTGTCCAAGGGCGATGATAACAAGCCAGACTCGACGTTGTCCGACCGTGTATGCTGTCTAAGTGAGATTATTGCATGCCACGCCCGACGTAGTCTTATCGTGTGTGTTGTTTGATGTGAGGCCAAAATACACATTTTTATCATTATTTACCTCACATTTATTATTTATTTTTTTCCGTTTTGAGTATAAATTTTGTGGATTGTGCTAAATGGTGTATTTATTTGTTGGATTAAATTGGTGGGGCAAATGATGAAATTTTGAAGAAGGAAGTCAAGCAAACAACTTAATGGATTAATCTGAATGAAATTATATACATATATATATATATATATATATATATATATATATATATATATATGTATATATATATATATATACATATATATATACATATATATATACATATGAACTTTTATCCATATATAAAAGTGCATATTGCTGCTGCAAATTGCAAAAGAATTCATGAAAAAGTTGCAGTCTACCATGTGGCATTCCCTCAATGTACTGGCCAATCCATTCACGCGGCACTACACACGGAAAAAAAAAGTAATAAAAGCACTCCAATTCTTTTTGTATTTGGATTCCTAATTTTTTGGGACTCAATTATTTTATTTAGGGTTTTCTATATTTATAAATAAGGCATGGAAAATTATTATTTAGGAAGCCAAGAAAGAAGATACAAGACATAATATATATTTTTTTCTAGCTTTGGAGCTTTGTAAGAGCCGCCATGGAGGCCGGAGAATTGTGGCTTATTATTTCTTCTCCTTTATTATTTATTTGTATTCGTGATTTAAAAAAATATTATTTAGCTATTGTTATTAGCTTTTAATGCTTAACAGAAACAAATTTATTTTGACAAATTTTAATTGTGTTTTTGTGATAATGAGTAGCTAAGCTTAACAACTAGGTTTGTCGGAACCATGAGTGATACCAAAGTATGAATAGTAATTAAGCAATTCTCAAATAGGTTATTCTATGAATTGATAATTCTTTTGCTTAGAAGTATTTTTAAAGGTGGCCAACGTTAGAACTTGCCGTGTTGCTACTTGCCGGACCAAGAAGGTAATTAATAAGAAAAGACTTATCAACGCTGATTAAGTATATATTATATAATAGGCTAGTTTCAATTGGTGCAAATTAGTAACTTAGACGTACATTGGATATGATGCTTAATATAAGGTAAAGGTAAGGTTTAGTAAATTATACACATGTAGCCGGACCAAGGTACGGTGTTAAATTCTCTAGATGCCGGACCAAGGATTTAGAGATACATAACTTATCACTTTGCATGCTAACACTAGAGAAAAATTGCAATTACTAGGATTACCGCGTTATGAGCTTATGAGGAACACATTNTTGCAATTTGCAGCAGCAATATGCACTTTTATATATGGATAAAAGTTCATATGTATATATATATGTATATATATATGTATATATATATATATATACATATATATATACATATATATATACATATGAACTTTTATCCATATATAAAAGTGCATATTGCTGCTGCAAATTGCAAAAGAATTCATGAAAAAGTTGCAGTCTACCATGTGGCATTCCCTCAATGTACTGGCCAATCCATTCACGCGGCACTACACACGGAAAAAAAAAGTAATAAAAGCACTCCAATTCTTTTTGTATTTGGATTCCTAATTTTTTGGGACTCAATTATTTTATTTAGGGTTTTCTATATTTATAAATAAGGCATGGAAAATTATTATTTAGGAAGCCAAGAAAGAAGATACAAGACATAATATATATTTTTTTCTAGCTTTGGAGCTTTGTAAGAGCCGCCATGGAGGCCGGAGAATTGTGGCTTATTATTTCTTCTCCTTTATTATTTATTTGTATTCGTGATTTAAAAAAATATTATTTAGCTATTGTTATTAGCTTTTAATGCTTAACAGAAACAAATTTATTTTGACAAATTTTAATTGTGTTTTTGTGATAATGAGTAGCTAAGCTTAACAACTAGGTTTGTCGGAACCATGAGTGATACCAAAGTATGAATAGTAATTAAGCAATTCTCAAATAGGTTATTCTATGAATTGATAATTCTTTTGCTTAGAAGTATTTTTAAAGGTGGCCAACGTTAGAACTTGCCGTGTTGCTACTTGCCGGACCAAGAAGGTAATTAATAAGAAAAGACTTATCAACGCTGATTAAGTATATATTATATAATAGGCTAGTTTCAATTGGTGCAAATTAGTAACTTAGACGTACATTGGATATGATGCTTAATATAAGGTAAAGGTAAGGTTTAGTAAATTATACACATGTAGCCGGACCAAGGTACGGTGTTAAATTCTCTAGATGCCGGACCAAGGATTTAGAGATACATAACTTATCACTTTGCATGCTAACACTAGAGAAAAATTGCAATTACTAGGATTACCGCGTTATGAGCTTATGAGGAACACATTACTAGTTATTTTATTAACTTGGATATAAATAAATACTTAGTTTAAAGCTATTTTTATTTCTTCTATTTTATTTCAATTTAAAATCCCCCATTTTTATATAATGACTATAAAGTTAAATTTTCTATTGATAATAATCTTCCATATTCTCTATAGGATCGACCCCGATTCATAGTTGGGTAAATATATTGGATACGATCATTTATATTTCTTTTCAAGAAGTATATTTGAACGTTATCACTGTCCAAGGGAGATTATGGCATGCGACGCTCGACGTCGTCCGTCTGTGCGTGCCGCTCAAGGACGATGATGGCATATCGCGCCGTATGTCGTCCGACCTTATGTGCTGCCCAAGTGCGATGATGACATGCGACGCCCGATGTCACAAGGGACATGCGGGCATGCCACGCCCGATGTCGTCTGATTTTCCGATTGTGTGTGATTCGCAAGGGTGATGATAACATGTCACGCCCGACGTCGTCTGACTGTGTATGCTTTCCAAGGGCGATGATGGCATGCCATGCCCGATGTCGTCCGACCGTGTGTGCTGCCCAAGGGCAATGATGGCATGTAAAACCTACGTTGTCTGACTTTATTTGCTGCCAAAGGTCGATGATGGCATGCGACGCTCAATGTTGTACGACCTTGTGTGCGGCCCAAGGACAATGCGACCATGCCACACCCGATGTAATTAGGCTGTGTATTCCGCCCAAGGGAGATTATGGCATATCACGCCCAATGTCATTCTACGGTTTATTCTGCCCAAGGCCCATGCGGGCATGCAACGCCTGACGTCATCTGAGCGTGTGTGCAGTCCAAGGGCGATGATGGCATGACACACTCGAGGTCCTCCTACAGTGTGCGCTTCCGTAGGGCGATTATGGCATGCAATGACTGACGTAGCCAAATTGTGTATGTTGTCAAAGCTCTATGATGGCATCCGACGATCGACGTCGTCCGACTGTGTGTGCTGCTAAAGGACCATGCGGTCATGGCACGCTCGACATCATCCGGCCGTGTGTGCTATCCATGGACGATGATGACATGCTATGCCCGACGTTTTTTGTATTTGTGTGTTGTCCAAGGGTGATGATAGCATACCACGCCCGACGTCATCTAGTCATGTGTGCATTCCAAGGTCAATGATGGCTTGCCACTCTCGACGTCGTTCGAACATGTTTACTACCGAAGGGCCATGGTGACATGCCCCTTCTGACGTAGTCCGATTATGTGTGTTGTCCAAGGGCGATGATGGCATTCCATGCCCGACGTCTTCCTACCATGTGTGCAGTCTATTGGAGATGAACGCATGCCACGCTCGACGTCGTCCATCCGTGTGTGCTGTCCAATGGCGATGATGGCATGCCATGCTTGACGTCATCCGACCGTGTGTGCTGCCCAAGGGCTATGTGGTATGCCACGCCTAAAGTATTCTGACCGTTTGTGCTGCCCAAGGGCTATGATGGAATGTCAGCCCGACGTCATCCGACCATGTGTGCTGCCCAAGGGCGATGATGGCATGCCACGCCCTATTTTGTCCTATCGTCTGTGTTTCCCAAGGGCGATGCAGGCATGCCACGCTCGACGTCTTCCGACTGTGTGTGTTGTCCAAGGGCGATGATATCATGTCACGCCCGACGTCGTCTGATCGTGTGTACTGCCCAAGGTCTATGTGGGCATTCAACGCCCGACATTGTCTGACCGTGTGTTCTTCTTAAGGGCGATAATAACATGCCACGATCGACGTCGTCGGAAAGTCAATGGTGTCCAAGAGCGATGATGACTGACCACGCCCTATGTCGCTCGACCGTGTGTGCTGTCTAAGAACGATGATGGCATGCCACGCCCGATGTAGTCCGCGTTGTGTGCTGCCCAAGGGCCATGCTGGCATGCCACGCCTGACGTAGTCTGGCCGTGTGTGTTTCCCTAGGGCGATAATGGCATGTCATGCACGACGTCATCCTACCGTGTGTGCTACCCAAGGGCGATGATGGCATGCCACGCCCGACATCGTCCGACTGTGTGTCTTTCCCAATGTCCATGTGGGTATGCCACGCCCGATGTAGTCTGATCGTTGTTCTTCCCAATGGCGATTATAGCATGTCACGCCCGACGTCATCCTATCGTTTGTGCTGCCTAAGGGCTATGATGGCATGCCACGCCCGACATCGTGCGACCGTGTGTGTTGCCCTAGGTCCATGCAGGCATGCCGCTTGATGTCGTCTGACCGTGTGTGCTGACCCAGGGTGATGATAATATGGCACACCCGACGTAGTTTGACCGTGTATGCTATCCAATGGTGATAATTGCATTCCACGCCCGACGTCATCCGACCGTGTGTGCTACCCAAGGGCGATGATGGCATGCCACACGAACATCATCCGACCGTGTGTGCTACCCAAGGGCGATGATGGTATGCCACGACCGACGTCGTCCGTCTGTGTGTGCTCTCCTAAGGCCATGCAGACATGCCACCCCTGACGTCGTCCGATCGTGTGTGCTTTCCAAGGGCGATGATAACATGTCATGCCCGACGTCGTCCGAATGTGTATGTTGTCCGAGGGAAATGATGGTATTTCACGCCTAACGTCGTCAGACTGTGCAGCCTGCCCAACAACGATGATGGCATGCCAAGGCCGATGTAGCTCAGTCGTGTGTGCTTCCCAAGGGCGATGATGGAATGCCACGCTCAATGTTGTCCGATCATGGCTGCCCAATTACAATAATGGCATTGCCACACCCAAGGCCGTCTAACCGTGTGTGCTGCCCAAGGGCGATGATGGAATGTCATGCCCGACGTAGTCCGATCTTGTGTGCTGTCCAAGGGAGAGTATGGCATGTCATGATCGACGTCGTTTGACCATGTGTGCTGCCCAAGAACCTTATGGTCATGCCACGCCCGACGTCGTCCGATCGTGTTTTCTGTCCATGGGCGAGATAACATGATACACCCGATGTCATTCGACTGTGTGTGATTCCCAAGGGCGACGATGGCATGCGACTCTCGGCATCGTTAGACCATGTGTGCCGCCCAAGTACTATGCGGGCATGCCACGCCCGACGTCATCCTACAGTGTGTGCTGCCCAAGGGCAATGATTGCATGCGAAGCCTGACGTTGTCTGACCGTTTATGCAGTCCAAGGGCGATAATGGCATGCCACGCCTGACATTTTCGGACCGTATGTGCTGTCCAAAGGCGATGATGGAATGCCATGCCCTACGTAGTATGACCCTGTGTGCTGCCCAAGGGCGATGATGGAAAATCATTTTCGGCATCGTCTGACCATGTGTGCTGTCAAAAGGCGATGATTGCATGTCACGCCCGACGTTGTCCGACCATGCGTGCTTTCGAACGACGAAGATGTCATGTTACGATCGACGTCATCCGATCATGTGCTGCCCAAGGACCACGCGGGCATGCCACGCACGACATCATCCGACCGTGTGTGATGTCCAAGGGTGATGATCACATGCCATACCTGACATCATTTTTCTGTGTGGCCTGTCCAAGGGCCACGATATTATGTCATGCCCAACGTCATCCGAACATGTGTGCCGCCCAAGCGCCATGCAATCATAGCACGACCGATGTCATCCGACCGTTAGTTCTATCCAAGGGAGAGTATAACATTCCATGCTCGATGTCGTCCAACCATGTATGGTGTTAAAGGCCGATAATGGCATGCCATGCCCGACGTCGTTCGATCGTGTGTGCTTTCCAATGGCGATGATGGCATGCCAAGCCCGACGTCTTCTAACCGTGTATGCTGTCGAAGTTCTATGATTACATGCCATACTTGACATCGTCTATCTGTATGTTTTGTCCAAAGGCGATAATGGCATGCCATGCCCAAAGTCGTTTGTTTGTGTGTGTTGTCCAAGGGCAATGATGGCATACCACTCCCGACGTCTTCTAACCATGTGTGAATTCCAAGGGAGATGATGGCATGTCACGCCCGACGTTGTCCGACCGTGTATGCTTACCAAGGGTGAAGATGGCATGCCACACTGTGTTGTCCAAGGGAAATGATGGAATGTCACGCCCGACGTCGTCTGACAGTGTGTGCTGCCCAAGGGCGATGATGGCATGCAACGCATGACGTTGTTCGACCATGTGTATTAACCAAGGGCCTTGCAGGCATGCCACGCCTTACGTAGTTTGACCGTTTGTGTTGCCCAAGGACGATGATGGCCTGCCACGCTCAACATCGTCAGAATGTGTGTGCTGCCTAGGAGCCATGTGGGCATGCCACGCCCAATGTCGTCCAACCATACATGCAGTTCAAGGGCGATGATGTCGTGCCACACTCGACATCGTTTGTCCGTGTCTGTTGTCGAAATGGGTGATTACATGCCACGCTCGATGTCGTCCAACCGTATGTGCTGTTCAAGGGTGATGATGTCATGCCACGCCCGACGTAGTCCGACCTGTGTGCAGCCCAAAGTCGATAATAGGATGCCATGGCCAATGTCATCTGACCATGTGTGCTGCACAAAGGCCATGTGGCATGCTACGCCTGACGTAGTCCGACAGCATGTGCTGCTCAAGAACGATGATGGCATGCCACGCCCGACATTGTCAAACTGTGTGTGTTTCCCAAAGGCGATGATGGCATGTCACGCCCGACCTCGTCCGACCGTGTATGCTTCCCAAGGGCTATGATGGCATGCCACGCCCGACGTCATGCGGTAGTGTGTGTTTCCCTAGGGTCGTGTAGGAATTCCACGATTGACGTCGTCCGACCTTGTGTGCTTATCAAGGGCGATGATAACATGGAACGCCTGACGTAGTCCGACCGTGTATGCTATCCAAGGGTGATGATGGCTTTCCACGCCCGACGTCGTCCGATCGTGTGTGCTACCCAAGAACGATGATGGCATGCCACACAGACGTCGTCTAACCGTGAGTTCTTACCTAGGGCAAGGATAACATGCGCGCCCCGCGTCGTCCAACTGTATTTGGTGTCAAAATGCGATGATGGCATGCCACGCCTGATGTTGTTTGATCGTGTATGCTGCCCAAGGGTGATGATGGCATGCCACGCCCGACGTCGTCCTATTGCGTTTGATGCCCAAGTGCAATGGTGGCATGCGACAATCTACGTTGTCCAACTGTGTGTACTGCGCAAGGACCATGCGGGCATGGCACACGCGACGTCATCTGACTGTTTGTTCTGCCAAAGGGCGATGATGGCATATCATGCTCGACGTCGTCCGACTGTTTATGCTGCCCAAGTCCCATGCGGGCATGACACGCTTAACGCCATCCGACCGTGTGTGCAGTCCTAGGGCGATGATGGCATGCAATGCCCGACGTCGTCTTACTGTGTGTCCTGCCCTAGGACGATGATGGCATGCCACGACTAACGTAGTCTGATCGTGTGTGTTGTCTAAGGGCTATTATGGAATCCGACGATCGACGTCGTCCGACAGTGTGTGCTACCCAACGACCATGTGGGTCATGACACGCTCAACATCATCCTTCCGTGTGTGCTGTCCAAGGGCGATGATGACATGACATGCCCAACATTTTTTTAGTTGCGTGCTGTCCAAGGGTTATGATGGCATGCCACGCCCGATTTCATCAGAACATGTGTGCATTCCAAGGGCGATAATGGCTTTCCATGCTTAACATTGTCCAACCGTGTTCGCTGTCCAAGGGTCATAATGCCATGCCCGATATCGTTCGACCATGTTTGCAGTCTAAGGGCGATGATGGCATGCCACGCTCGACGTCGTCGATCCTTGTGTGTCGTCCAAAGGTTACGAGGGCATGCCTAGCTCGACGTCAGCATGCCACGCCTGAAGTATTCTGACAGTGTGTGCTGCCCAAGGGATATGATGGCATGTCACGCCCGACATCATCCGATCGTCTATGCTTCCCAAGGGTGGTGATGGCATGCCACGCCCGACTTTGTCCGCCCGTGTATGTTGCCCAAGGGCAATGCGGGCATGCCACGCCCGATGTCGTCCCACCGTGTGTGCTGTCCAAGGGCGATGATATCATATCACGCCCGACATTGTTCGACCATATGTCTTTTCCAAGGGATATGGGGGAATGCCACGCCCGACATCGTCTGACCGTGTGTTCTACTGAATGGCGATGATAACATGCAACGCCCGACGTCGTCCGACCGTGAATAGTGTCTAAGGGAGATGATGGCATGGCATGCCCGATGTCTTTTGACCGTGTATGCAGTCCAAAGGCGATGATGAGATGTCATGCACGATGTAGTCTGCCCTTTGTGCTTCCCAAGGGCCATGCTGGCATGCCACGCCTGACGTAGTTCGCCCGTGTGTGATGCCCAAGGGCGATGATGGCATCTCATGCCCGACGCCATCCGACCGTGTCTATTAACCAATGGCAATGATGGTATGCAACGCCAAACATTGCCCGACTGTGTGTGCTGACCAACGTCCATGTGGGTATGCCACGCCCGACATAGTCTGATCGCTGTGCTGTCCAAGGGCAATGCAGGCATGCCACGATTGATGTCGTCCGACCGTGTGTTGACCAAGGGAGATGATAACATGGCACGCCCGACGTAGTCTTACCTTGTATGTTGTCTGAGGGTGATGATGACATTCCACGCCCGACATCGTCCAACCGTGTGTGCTGCAAATGGGCGACGATGGCATGCAAGGCGAACGTCATCCGATAGTATGTGCTGCCAAAGGGCAATGTGATCATGCCACGCCCGACGTCGTTTGACCGTTTGTTCATTCAAAGGGCGATGATAACATGCAACGCCCCACATCGTCCGACCGTGTTTCGTGTCAAAGGGCGATGATGGAATGCCATGCCCAACGTCGTCCGTCTGTTGTGTTGTCCTAAGGCCATGGGGAAATGCCACCCCCGACATCATCCGATAGTGTTTCCTTTCCAAGGGCGATGATAACATGCCACACCCTACGTCGTCTAAATGTGTATTTTGTCCAAGGGAAATGATGGTATGCCACACCCAAAGTCGTCCGACTGTGAGTCCTACCCAACGGCGATGATGGCATACCACACCCAACATAGTTTGGTCGTGTGTGTTGTCCAAGGGCGATGATGCAATCCCGCGCTTAATGTTGTCCTAGCATGTGTGCTTCCCAATTTCAATAATGGCATTGCCATAGTCGACGCCGTACGACCGAGTATGCTGCCCAAGGCCGATGAAGGCATGCCATGCCCGAGGTAGTCCGATCTTGTGTGTTGTCCAATGGAGATGATGGTATGTCATGCACGACGTCGTTTGACCATGTGTGCCGACTTAGGGCTATACGGGCATGCCATGCCCAACGTTATCTGACTGTGTATTCTGTCCGATTGTGTGTGCTGCCCAAGGGAGACGACGGCATGCGAAGCTGGACGTCGTCCGACCGTGTGTACCGCCCAAGTACTATGCGTGCATGCCACGATCGACAACATCCTACCGTGTGTGCTGCCAAAGGGCGTGATGGCGTGCTACGCACGATGTTTTTCGACCGTTTATGCAGTCCAAGGGCGAGAATCGCATGCAACGCCTGACGTCGTTCGAACGTGTTCGCTGTCCAAAGACGATGATGGCATGCCACTCCCGATGTAGTATAACCATGTGTGCTGCTCAAGGGCGATGATGGGATGTCATGCTCACACGTCGTCCGACCGTGTGTGCTATCCAAAGGCGATGATGGTATGCCGCCCGATGTCGTCCGACCATGTGTGTTTTCCAAGGGTGATGATGGCATGTTACTATCGATGTAGTCCGATCGTGTGCTTCCCTAGGACCATGCGGGCATGCCACGCACGACGTCATCGGACCGTGTGTGCTGTCCAAGGGTGATGATTACATGCCATACCTGACGTCATTTTTCTGTGTGTGCTGTCCAAGGGCCATGATATCATGTCATGCCCGACGTCGTCCAAACGTGTGTGCTGCCCAAGCGCTATGCAGGCATACCACGCCTGATGTCGTCCGAC
>NC_028642.1:12402260-12408243 GCF_001406875.1 Solanum pennellii | reverse complement strand
GGGCCATGATGACATGCCACGTCCGACATAGTCCAATTCTGTGTGTTGTCCAAGGGCGATGATGGCATGCCATGACCGATGTCGTCCGACCATGTCTGCAGTCTAAGGGCGATGATGGCATGCCACGCTCAACGTTGTCCATCCTTGTGTGCTGTCTAATGGCGATGAAGGCATGCCTATCCCGACGTCATCCGACCAGGTGTGCTCCCAAGGGCGATGTTGTCATGGCACACTTGAAGAACTCTTACAGTGTGTGTTGCCCAAGGGATATGATGGCATGTCACGCACTACAACATCCGACCATGTGTGCTGCACAAGGGCGATGATGGCATGCCACGCCCAACTTTTTTCGACCGTGTGTATTGCCCAAAAGCAATCCGGTCATGCCACGCCTGACATCGTCCGACCATGTGTGCTGTCCAAGGGCGATGATATCATGTCACGCCTGACGTCGTTCAATTGTGTTTCCCACCCAAGGGCTATGGGGGCATGCCACGCTTGATGTTGTCTGAACGTGTGTGTTGACCAAGAACAATGATAACATGGCACGCCCAACGTAGTCATACCGTGTATGCTGTCCAACAGTGATGATGACATTCTTCGCCCGACGTCGTCTAACCGTGTGTGCTGTCAAAGGGCAATGATGGCATGCCACGATCGACGTCGTCCGATCATGTGTGCCGCCCAATGACTAAGGTCATGCCACGCCCGACATCATTTAACAGTGCATTCTGTCCAAAGGTGATGATGACATGCCATACTGGACGTCGTCTATCTGTGTGTGATGTCCAAGGGCGATGATGGCATGCCACGCCTGACGCCGTCCGACCATGTGTGCATTGCAAGGGCGATGATGCAACGACCGATGTAATCCGATAGTGTGTGCTTCCCAAGGGCGATGATGGCATGCCACGCCTGACGCCGTCCGACCATGTGTGCATTGCAAGGGCGATGATGCAACGACCGATGTAATCCGATAGTGTGTGCTTCCCAAGGGCGATGATGGCATGCCACGCCTGACGCCGTCCGACCATGTGTGCATTGCAAGGGCGATGATGCAACGACCGATGTAATCCGATAGTGTGTGCTTCCCAAGGGCGATGATGGCATGCCACGCCTGACGCCGTCCGACCATGTGTGCATTGCAAGGGCGATGATGCAACGACCGATGTAATCCGATAGTGTGTGCTTCCCAAGGGCGATGATGGCATGCCACGCCTGACGCCGTCCGACCATGTGTGCATTGCAAGGGCGATGATGCAACGACCGATGTAATCCGATAGTGTGTGCTTCCCAAGGGCGATGATGGCATGCCACGCCTGACGCCGTCCGACCATGTGTGCATTGCAAGGGCGATGATGCAACGACCGATGTAATCCGATAGTGTGTGCTTCCCAAGGGCGATGATGGCATGCCACGCCTGACGCCGTCCGACCATGTGTGCATTGCAAGGGCGATGATGCAACGACCGATGTAATCCGATAGTGTGTGCTTCCCAAGGGCGATGATGGCATGCCACGCCTGACGCCGTCCGACCATGTGTGCATTGCAAGGGCGATGATGCAACGACCGATGTAATCCGATAGTGTGTGCTTCCCAAGGGCGATGATGGCATGCCACGCCTGACGCCGTCCGACCATGTGTGCATTGCAAGGGCGATGATGCAACGACCGATGTAATCCGATAGTGTGTGCTTCCCAAGGGCGATGATGGCATGCCACGCCTGACGCCGTCCGACCATGTGTGCATTGCAAGGGCGATGATGCAACGACCGATGTAATCCGATAGTGTGTGCTTCCCAAGGGCGATGATGGCATGCCACGCCTGACGCCGTCCGACCATGTGTGCATTGCAAGGGCGATGATGCAACGACCGATGTAATCCGATAGTGTGTGCTTCCCAAGGGCGATGATGGCATGCCACGCCTGACGCCGTCCGACCATGTGTGCATTGCAAGGGCGATGATGCAACGACCGATGTAATCCGATAGTGTGTGCTTCCCAAGGGCGATGATGGCATGCCACGCCTGACGCCGTCCGACCATGTGTGCATTGCAAGGGCGATGATGCAACGACCGATGTAATCCGATAGTGTGTGCTTCCCAAGGGCGATGATGGCATGCCACGCCTGACGCCGTCCGACCATGTGTGCATTGCAAGGGCGATGATGCAACGACCGATGTAATCCGATAGTGTGTGCTTCCCAAGGGCGATGATGGCATGCCACGCCTGACGCCGTCCGACCATGTGTGCATTGCAAGGGCGATGATGCAACGACCGATGTAATCCGATAGTGTGTGCTTCCCAAGGGCGATGATGGCATGCCACGCCTGACGCCGTCCGACCATGTGTGCATTGCAAGGGCGATGATGCAACGACCGATGTAATCCGATAGTGTGTGCTTCCCAAGGGCGATGATGGCATGCCACGCCTGACGCCGTCCGACCATGTGTGCATTGCAAGGGCGATGATGCAACGACCGATGTAATCCGATAGTGTGTGCTTTCCAAGGGCGATGATTGCATTCCATGCCTGACGTTATCCGACCGTCTGTGCTGTCCAAGGGCAATGATGGCATGCCACGATCGACGTCGTCCGATCATGTGTGCCGCCCAATGACTAAGGTCATGCCACGCCCGACATCATTTAACAGTGCATTCTGTCCAAAGGTGATGATGACATGCCATACTGGACGTCGTCTATCTGTGTGTGATGTCCAAGGGTGATGATGGCATGCCACGCCTGACGCCGTCCGACCATGTGTGCATTGCAAGGGCGATGATGCAACGACCTATGTAATCCGATAGTGTGTGCTTTCCAAGGGCGATGATTGCATTCCATGCCTGACGTTATCCGACCGTCTGTGCTGTCCAAGGGCAATGATGGCATGCCACACCCAATGTATTACGACACTATGTGTTGCCTAAGGGCGATGATGGCATGTCATGCCCGACATTGTACGATGATGCCATTTCACTACCGATCTAGTCCACTATGTGTGTGACCCAAGGTCCATGCGGGCATGCCAGACACGACATCATCCAACCGTGTGTGTTTTCCAAGGGTGATGATAACATGCCATGCCCGATGTCATCTGACCGTGTATATTGTATAAGGGCTATGATAGCATGCCACAACCAACGTCCTCTGACTGTGTGTGCTATCAAAGGGCGATGATGACATGCCATACTTGACGTTTTCTATCTGTGTGTTTTGTCCAAGGGCGATGATGGATTGCCAAGCCCGATGTAGTCCAACCGTGTATGCTTCCCAAGGGCGATGATGGCATGCCACGCCCAACGTCGTTCGAAAGTGTGTGCTGCCAAAGGACCATGCGGGCATTCCATGCACGACGTCGTTCGACCGTTTTCGCTGTCCAAAGGCGATGATGGCATTCCATACCCGACGTTTATCTGTGTGTGTTGTCCAAGGGCGATGATAGAATTCCACGACCAACGTCGTCCGACCTTGTGTGAATTTCAAATGTGATGATGGCATGTAACACCCAACGTCGTCCGACCTTGTATGCTTTCCAAGGGCGATGATGGCATGCCACGCCCAACGTCGTCTGATCGTCTCTGCTGCCCAAGGGCGATGATAAAATGCAACACAAGATGTTGTTCGACCGTGTATGTTACCCAAGGACCATGCATGGATGCCACGCCAGACGTTGTCTGACCGTATGTGTTGCCCAACGCCGATGATGGCATGCCACGCCCGACGTCGTTCGACTGTGTGTGCTGCCCAAGGTCCATGTGGTAATGCCACGCCCGATATCGTCCAACAGTATGTGCAGTCCAAAAGCGATTATGGCATGCCATGCTCGACGTCGTTCGTCCGTGTATGTTGTCCAAATGGGTTATGACATGCGACGCTCGATGTCGTCCAACCGCATATGCTATCCAAAAGTGATAATGACATGCAACGCCCGTCATAGTCCGACCATTGGTGCAACTTAAGGGAAATAATGGCATGTAACGCCAAATGTCGTCCGACCGTGTGTGCAGCCCTAGGGCGATGATGACATTCCAAGCCCGACGTCGTCCGACTGTGTGCTCATTCCAAGGCGATTACAGAATGCCATGCCCGATGTCGTCCGTCCATATGTGCTGTCCAAAGGTAATGATAGTATGCCACACCCAACGTCATCTGACAACATGTGCTGCCCAAGGGCCATGTGGCATGCTATGCTCGACGTAGTCCGACCGTGTGTGCTGCCCAAGAACGATGATGGAATGCCATACCGACGTCGTCTGACCGTGTGTGCTACCCAAGGGCGATGATGGAATGTCACGCCCAACGTCGTTCGACAATGTGTGATGCCCAAGAGCTATAATGGAATGCCACACCTGAGATTTTGCGACCATTTATGTTTCCGAAGGGCCTTGCAGGAATGTGACGCTTGACTTTGTCCGACCGTGTGTACTGATCAAGGGCGATGATAACATGGCACGCCCAACGTAGTCTGACTGTCTATTTTGTGCAAGGGCGATGCTAGCATTCCACGCCCGATGTCGTCTGACCATGTGTTTCCCAAGGGCGATGCAGGCATGCCACGCTCGACGACTTCCGATTGTGTGTGCTGTCCAAGGGCGATGCTATCATGTCACGCCCGACGTCGTCTGATCGTGTGTACAGCCCAAGGTCTATGTGGGAATGCAACGCCCGATATCGTCTGACCGTGTGTTCTTCTTAAGGGCGATAATAACTTGCCACGCTCGATGTCGTCGGACAGTCAATGGTATCCAAGAGCGATGATGACTGACCACGCCCGATGTCGTTCGACCGTGTGTGTTGTCTAAGAACGATGATGGCATGCCACGCCCGATGTAGTCCGCCTTGTGTGCTGCCCAAGGGCCATGCTGGCATGCCACGCCCGGCGTAGTCTTGTCGTGTTTGTTTCCCTAGGGCAATAATGGCATGTCATGCACGATGTCATCCTACCGTGCGTGCTACCCAAGGGCGATGATGGCATGCCATGCCCGACATTGTCCGACTTTGTGTCTTTCCCAATGTCCATGTGGGCATGCCATGCCTGATGTAGTCTGATCGTTGTTCTTCCCAATGGCGATGATAGCATGTCACGCCCGACGTCATCCTATCATTTGTGCTGCCTAAGGGCTATGATGGCATGCCACGCCCGACATCGTGCGACCGTGTGTGTTGCCCTAGTGCAATGCAGGCATGCCGCTTGATGTCGTCCGACCGTGTGTGCTGACCAAGGGTGATGATAACATGGCACACCTGACGTAGTTTAACCGTGTATGGTATCCAATGGTGACAATTGCATTCCACGCCCGACATCATTCGACTGTGTGTTCTACCCAAGTGCGATGATGGCATGCCACACGAACATCATCCGACCATGTGCGCTGCCCAAGGTCAAAGAGATCATGCCACGCCCCATCTCGTCTGATCGCCTGTTCTATCCAAGGGCGATGATAACATGCAACTCCCCACACCGTCCGACCGTGTTTGGTGTCACAGGGCGATGATAGCATGCCATGAAAAATGTCGTTCGACTGTGTGTGCAGTCCATTGGCGATGATGGTATGCCACGACCGACGTCGTCCGTCTGTGTGTGCTCTCCTAAGGCCATGCAGACATGCCACCCCCGACGTCATCCGATCGTGTGTGCTTTCCAAGGGAGATGATAACATGTCATGCCCGACGTCGTCCGAATGTGTATGTTGTCCAAGGGAAATGTTGGTATTCCACGCCTAACGTCGTCAAACTGTGCAGCCTGCCCAAAAACGATGATGGCATGCCACGGCCGACGTAGCTCAGTCGTGTGTGCTGCCCAAGGGCGATGATGGAATGCCACGCTCAATGTTGTCCGATCATGGCTGCCCAATTACAATAATGACATTGCCACACCCAAGGCCGTCTAACCGTGTGTGCTGCCCAAGGGCGATGATGGCATGTCATGCCCGACGTAGTCCGATCTTGTGTGCTGTCCAAGGGAGAGTATGGCATGTCATGGT
>NC_028642.1:12395413-12401832 GCF_001406875.1 Solanum pennellii | reverse complement strand
TCGAAGGTCGATGATGGCATGCCAAGCCCGACGTAGTCCAACCGTGTATGCTTCCCAAGGGCAATTTGGAATGCCACGCCCAACGTCGTCCGATCATGTGTGCTTCCAAGAACCATGTGGGCATGCCATGCATGACGTAGTCTGACCGTTTATGTTGTCCAAAGGCGATAATGGCATGCCATACCCAAAGTCGTTTTTCTGTGTGTGTTGTCCAAGGGCAATGATGGCATACCACTCCCGACGTCTTCTGACCATGTGTGAATTCCAAGGGAGATGATGGCATGTCACGCCCGACGTTTTCCTACCATGAATGCTTACCAAGGGTGAAGATGGCATGCCACACTGTGCTGTCCAAGGGCAATGATGGAATATCACGCCCGACGTCGTCTGACAGTGTGTGCTGCCCAAGGGCGATGATGGCATGCAACGCACGACGTTGTCCAACCATGTTTATAACCAAGGGCCATGCAGGCATGCCACGCCTTACGTAGTTTGACCGTTTATGTTGCCCAAGGACGATGATGGCCTGCCACGCTCAACATCGTCAGAATGTGTGTGCTGCCTAGGAGCAATGTGGGCATGCCACGCCCAATGTCATCCAACTATACATGCAGTTCAAGGGCGATGATATCGTGCCACACTCGACATCGTTTGTCTGTGTCTGTTGTCAAAATGGGTGATTACATGCCACGCTCGATGTCGTCCAACCGAATGTGTTGTTCAATGGTGATGATGTCATGCCACGCCCGACGTAGTCCGATCCTGTGTGCAGCCCAAAGTGGATAATAGGATGCCATGGCCAATGTCATCTGACCATGTGTGGTGCACAAAGGCCATGTGGCATGCTACGCCTGACGTAGTCCGACAGCAGGTGCTGCCCAAGAACGATGATGGCATGCCACGCCCGACATTGTCAAAGTGTGTGTGTTTCACAAAGGCGATGATGGCATGTCACGCCCAACCTCGTTCGACCGTGTATGCTTCCCTAGGGCTATGATGGCATGCCACGCCCGACGTCGTGTGGTTGTGTGTGTTGCCCTAGGGCCGTGTAGGAATTTCACGATTGACGTCGTCCGACCTTGTGTGCTGATCAAGGGCGATGATAACATGGAACGCCTGACGTAGTCCGACCGTGTATGCTATCCAAGGGTGATGATGGATTTCCACGCCCGACGTCGTCCGATCGTGTGTGCTACCCAAGAACGATGATGGAATGCCACGCGGACGTCGTCTAACCGTGAGTTCTTACCTAGGGCAATGATAACATGCGCGCCCCGCGTCGTCCAACTGTATTTGGTGTCAAAGTGCGATGATGGCATGCCACGCCTGATGTTGTTTGATCGTGTATGCTGCCCAAGGGTGATGATGGCATGCCACGCCCGACGTCGTCCTACTGCGTTTGATGCCCATGGGCAATGGTGGCATGCGACAATCTACGTTGTCCAACTGTGTGTACTGCGCAAGGACCATGCGGGCATGGCATACGCGACGTCATCTGACTGTTTGCTCTGCAAAAGGGCGATGATGGCATATCATGCTCGACGTCGTCCGACTGTTTATGCTGCCCAAGTCCCATGCGGGCATGACACGCTTAACGTCATCCGACCGTGTGTGCAGTCCAAGGCGATGATGGCATGCAATGCCCGACGTCGTCTTACTGTGTGTCCTGCCCTAGGACGATGATGGCATGCCACTACTAACATAGTCTGATCGTGTGTGTTGTCCAAGGGCTATTATGGAATCCGACGATCGACGTCGTCTGACGGTGTGTGCTACCCAACGACCATGTGGGTCATGACACGCTCAACATCATCCTTCCGTGTGTGCTGTCCAAGGGCGATGATGACATGACATGCCCAACATTTTTTTTGTTGCGTGTTGTCCAAGGTTTATGATGGCATGCCACGCCCGATTTCATCAGAACATGTGTGCATTCCAAGGGCGATGATGGATTTCCATGCTTAACATTGCCCAACCGTGTTCGCTGTCCAAGGGTCATAATGCTATGCCCGATATCGTTCGACCATGTTTGCATTCTAAGGGCGATGATGGCATGCCACGCTCGACGTCGTCGATCCTTGTGTGTCGTCCAAAGGTTATGAGGGAATGCCTAGCTCGACGTCATCGGACCGTGTGTGCTGCCCAAGGGCCATGTGGGCATGCCACGCCTGAAGTATTCTGACAGTGTGTGCTGCCCAAGGGATATGATGGCATGTCACGCCCGACATCATCCGATCGTCTATACTGCCCAAGGGTGATGATGGCATGCCACGTCCGACTTTGTCCGCCCGTGTATGTTGCCCAAGGGCAATGCGGGCATGCCACGCCCGATGTCGTCCAACCGTGTGTGCTGTCCAAGGGCGATGATATCATATCACGCCCGACATTGTTCGACCATATGTCTTTTCCAAGGGATATGAGGGAATGTCACGCCCGACATCGTCTGACCGTGTGTTCTACTGAATGGCGATGATAACATGCAACGCCCGACGTCGTCCGACCGTGTATAGTGTCTAAGGGAGATGATGGCATGTCATGCCCGACCTCTTTTGACCGTGTATGCAGTCCAAAGGCGATGATGAGATGTCATGCATGATGTAGTCCGGCCTTTGTGCTTCCCAAGGGCCATGTTGGCATGCCACGCCTGACGTAGTTCGGCTGTGTGTGTTGCCCAAGGGCGATGATGGCATCTCATGCCCGACGCCATCCGACCATGTCTGCTAACCAATGGCAATGATGGTATGCCACGCCAAACATTGCCCGACTATGTGTGCTGACCAATGTCCATGTGGGTATGCCACGCCCGACATAGTCTGATCGTTGTGTTGTCCAAGGGCAATGCAGGCATGCCACGCTTGATGTCGTCCGACCATGTGTGCTGACTAAGGGAGATGATAACATGGCACGCCCGACGTAGTCTTACCTTGTATGTTGTCCGAGGGTGATGATGACATTCCACGCCCGACATCGTCCAACCGTGTGTGCTGCAAAAAGGCGAAGATGGCATTCAAGGCGAAGGTCATCCGACCGTATGTGCTGCCAAAGGGAAATGTGATCATGCCACGCCCGACGTCGTTCGACCGTTTGTTCATTCAAAGGGCGATGATAACATGCAACATCCCACATCGTCCGATCGTGTTTCGTGTCAAAGGGCGATGATGGAATGCCATGCCCTACGTTGTCTTAATGTGTATTTTGTCCAAGGGAAATGATGGTATGCCACGCCCAAAGTCGTCCGACTGTGAATCCTACCCAACGGCGATGATGGCATACCACGCCCAACATAGTTTGGTCGTGTGTGTTGTCCCAGGGCGATGATGCAATGCCGCGCTTAATGTTGTCCGAACATGTGTGCTTCCCAATTACAATAATGGCATTGCCAAAGTCGACGCCGTACGACCGAGTATGCTGCCCAAGGCCGATGATGGCATGCCATGCCCGACGTAGTCCGATCTTGTGTGTTGTCCAATGGAGATGATGGTATGTCATGCACGACGTCGTTTGACCATATGTGCCGACCTAGGGCCATACGGGCATGCCACGCCCAACGTTATCTGATTGTGTATTCTGTCCAAAGGTGATGATAACATGCCATGCCTGACGTCGTCCGATTGTGTGTGCTGCCCAAGGGAGACGACGGCATGCGACGCTGGATGTCGTTCGACCGTGTGTGCCGCCCAAGTACTATGCGTGCATGCCACGATCGACAACATCCTACCGTGTGTGTTGCCCAAGGGCGTGATGGTGTGCCACGCACGATGTTTTTCTACCGTTTATGCAGTCCAAGGGTAAGAATCGCATGCCACGCCTGACGTCGTTCGATCGTGTTTGCTGTCCAAAGGCGATGATGGCATGCCACTCCCGATGTAGTACAACCATGTGTGCTGCTCAAGGGCGATGATAGGATGTCATGCTCACACGTCATCTGACCGTGTGTGCTGTCCAAAGGCGATGATGGTATGCCGCCCGATGTCGTCCGACCATGTGTGTTTTCCAAGGGTGATGATCGCATGTTACTATCGATGTAGTTCGATCGTGTGCTTCCCAAGGACCATGCGGTCATGCCACGCACGACGTCATCGGACCGTGTGTGCTGTCCAAGGGTGATGATTCCATGCCGTACCTGACGTCATTTTTCTATGTGTGCTGTCCAAGGGCCATGATATCATGTCATGCCCGATGTCGTCCAAACGTGTGTGCTGCCCAAGCGCTATGCAGGCATACCACGCCTGATGTCGTCCGACCGTGTGTTCTGTCCAAGGGCGATGATAACATGCCACGCCCGACATCATCCGACCATGTATGGTGTTAAAGAGCGATAATGGAATGCCATGCCCGAGGTCGTCCTACTGTGTGTGCTATCTACAGTTATGGTGGCATGCAACGACCGACGTACTCCGATCGTGTGTGTTGTCCAAGGTCTATGATGACATTCAACTATCGATGTCGTCCGACTGTGTGTGTTTCCTAAGGACCATGCGGTCATGGCACACTCGACATCATTCGACCGTGTGTGTGTCCAAGGGCGATAAGGCCATGCCATGCCCGACGTTGTTTGTATTTCTGTTCTGTACAAGTGTGATAATGGCATGCCACGCCCAACGTCATTCGACCGTGTGTGCATTCCAAGGGCAATGATGGCTTTCCATACTCGACATCGTCCGAACGTGTGCGCTACCGAAGGTCCATGATGACATGCCAAGTCTTGTGTAGTCATATTGTGTGTGTTGTCCAAGGGTGATGATAGAATGCCATGCCCGATGTCGTCCGTCCATCTGTCGAAAGGTAATGATAGTATGCCACACCCAACGTCATGTGACAATGTGTGCTACCCAAGGGCCATGTGGCATGCTATGCTCGACGTAGTCCGACCGTGTGTGCTGTCCAAGAACGATGATGGCATCCCATACCGACGTCGTCTGACCGTGTGTGCTACCCAAGGGCGATGATGGAATGTCACGCCCGACGTCGTTCGACAATGTGTGATGCCCAAGAGCTATAATGGAATGCCACACCTGACATTTTACGACCATTTATGTTGCCCAAGGGCCTTGCAGGAATGTCACGCTTGAGTTTGTCCGACCGTCTGTACTGATCAAGGGCGATGATAACGTGGCACGCCCAACGTAGTCTGACTGTCTATTTTGTGCAAGGGCGATGCTAGCATTCCACGCCCGATGTCGTCTGACGATGTGTGCTGCCCAAGGGCGATGATGGCATTCCACACCGACGTTATCTAACCATGTGTGCTGCCTAAGGGCCATGCGGGCATGAAACGGCTGACGTGGTCCGATCGTGTGTGGTGTCCAAGGGCGATGATAACATGGCACGCTCGACGTCCTCTGACCATGTATGATTTCATAGGGCGATGACGGCATTCCATGCCCATCATCGTCCGACCGTGTGTGATATCCAAGGTCGATGATGGCATGCCACGCTCGACGTCATCCGACCGTGTGTGCTGCCCAAGGGCCATGCTAGCATGCAAAGCCGGAAGTTGTCCCACCATGTGTGCTGTCCAAGAGCGATGATGGAATGCAACGTCAAATGTTGTCGTCCGTGTGTGTTGTGCAAAGGTGATGATGGCATGCCACGCCCGACGTTGTCGGACCGTGTGTGCTATCAATGGGCGAGATGGCATACCACCCCCGACGTAGTCTGACCGTGTGTGCTGCCCAAGGGCAATGATGGCATCTAACGCCCGACGTCATCCGACCATGTATGCTATACAGGGGCGATGATTGCATGACACGCCCAACGTCGTACGACGTTGTGTGCTGCTCAAGGGCAATGATGGCATGCCACGCTTGACGTCGTACGACTGTGTGTTCTGTCCAAGGGCGATGATAACATGCCACACTCGACGTCGTCCGACCGTGTATGCTGTCTAAGTGAGATTATTGCATGCCACGCCCGACGTCATCCCACCATTTGTGCTGCCCAAAGGACATGCAGGCATGCCACGCCCGACGTTGTTCGACCGTGTGTGTTGTGCAAGGGCGATGATGGCATACCACGCCCGACGTCGTTCGACCGTGTGTGTTGTCCAAGGGAAATAATGGCATGCCACGCTCTATGTTGTCCGACCGTGTGTGCTGCCCAAGGGCGATGATGGCATGTTACGCCCGACGTAGTCTTATCGTGTGTGTTGTTTGATGTGAGGCCAAAATACACATTTTTTATCATTATNATTATTTACCTCACATTTATTATTTATATTTTNTTTATTATTTATATTTTCCCGTTTTGAGCATAAATTTTGTGGATTGTGCTAAATGGTGTATTTTTATTTGTAGGATTAAATTGGTGGGCAAATGAAGAAATTTAAAGATAAAACCAATTAAAAATGGAAGGTTGAAGAAGGAAATCAAGCAAACAACTTAATGGATTAATCTGAATAAAATTATATATATATGTAT
>NC_028642.1:12380449-12395103 GCF_001406875.1 Solanum pennellii | reverse complement strand
ATATATATATATATATATATACAAGTGCATATTGCTGCTGAAAATTGCAAAACAACTAATGAAAAAGCTGCAGTCTACCATGTGGCATTCCCTCATTGTAGTGGCCAATCCATTCACGCGGCACTACACACGGAAAAAAAAAGTAATAAAAGCACTCCAATTCTTTTTGGATTTGGATTCCTAATTTTTTGGGACTCAATTATTTTATTTAGGGTTTTCTATATTTATAAATAAGGCATGGAAAATTATTATTTAGGAAGCCAAGAAAGAAGATACAAGACATAATATATATTTTTTTCTAGCTTTGGAGCTTTGTAAGAGCCGCCATGGAGGCCGGAGAATTGTGGCTTATTATTTCTTCTCCTTTATTATTTATTTGTATTCGTGATTTAAAAAAATATAATTTAGCTACTGTTATTAGCTTTTTATGCTTAACAGAAACAAATTTATTTTGACAAATTTTAATTGTGTTTTTGTGATAATGAGTAGCTAAGCTTAACAACTAGGTTTGTCGGAAGCATGAGTGATTAACAAAGTATGAATAGTAATTAAGAAATTCTCAAATAGGTTATTGTATGAATTGATAATTCTTTTGCTTAGAAGTATTTCTAAAGGTGGCCAACGTTAAGAACTTGCCTTGTTGCTACTTGCCGGACTAAGGAGGTAATTAATAAGAAAAGACTTATCAACGATGATTAAGTTTATACTATGTAATAGGCTAGTTTCAATTGGTGCAAATTAGTAACTTAGACATACATTGGATATGATGCTTAATATAAGGTAAAGGTAAGGTTTAGTAAATTACACACATGTAGCCGGACCAAGGTATGGGGTGAAATTCTCTAGATGCCGGACCAAGGATTTTGAGATACATAACTTATCACTTTGCATGCATAACACTAGAGAAAAATTACAATTACTAGGATTACTGCGTTATGAGCTTATGAGGAACACATTACTAGTTATTTTTATTAACTTGGATATAAATAAATACTTAGTTTAAAGCTATTTTTATTTCTTCCATTTTTATTTCAATTTAAAATCCCCCATTTTTATATAATGACTATAAAGTTAAAGTTTTCTATTGATAATAATCTTCCATATTCTCAATAGGATCGACCCCGACTCATAGTTGGGTAAATATATTGGATACGATCATTTATATTTCTTTTCAAGAAGTATAATTGAACGTTATCACTGTCCAAGGGATATTATGGCATGCGACGCTCGACGTCGTCCGTCCGTGCGTGCTGCCCAAGGACGATGATGGCATATCGCGCCGTATGTCGTCCAACCTTGTGTGCTCCCCAAGTTCGATGATGACATGCGACGCCCGATGTCACCCGACCGTGTGTGTTGCACAAGGGTCATGCGGGCATGCCACGACCGATGTCGTCCAATTTTCCGATCGTGTGTGATTCCCAAGGGTGATGATAACATGTCACGCCCGACGTCGTCCGACTGTGTATGCTGGCATGCAACGCCTGACGAAGTATGACCCTGTATGTTGCCCAAGGGCGATGATGGCATGTCATGCTCGACATTGTTCATCCGTGTGTGCTGCCCAAGGGCATTGATGGCATGCCCCGACTGACTTTATCCACCGTGTGTGCTGCCCAAGGGCCATGCGGGCATGTAATGCCCGATGTCATCTGACCGAATCTGCTGTCCAAAGGCGATACTAACATACCACGCCTGACGTCGTCTGACCATTTATACTGTCTAAGTGCGATGATGGCATGCCACGACTGACGTAGTCCGATAGTGTGTGATTTCCAACAGCGATGATGGCATGCCATGCCCAATGTCATACGACCGTGTGTGCCACCCAAGTACTATGCTGGCATGCCACGCCCGACGTCATCCTACCGTGTGTGCTGCCAAATGGCGATGATGGCATGCCATGCCCGACGCCGAGTGACCGTTTATGCAGTCCAAAGGAGATAATGGCATGCCATGCCGGACATCGTCTAACCGTGTGTGCTGTCCAAAGGCGATGATTGCATGCCACGCCCCACGTAGTACGACCCTTTGTGTTGCCCAAGGGCGATAACGACTTGTCATGCTCGACATCATCCGACCGTGTGTGCAGTCCAAATGCGATGATGAATGCCACGCCCGACGTAGTACGACACTATATGCTGCCCAAGGGCGATTATTGCATGTCATGCTCGATATCGCCCGACCGTGTGTACTGTCCAAGGGCGATGCTGGCATGCCACGGCCGACGTGGTCCACCATGTGTGCTGCCCAAGGGCCATGCGGGAATGCCACGCCCGACGTCGTATGACCGTGTGTGATGTCCAAGGGCGATGCTGGCATGCCACGGCCGACGTGGTCCACCATGTGTGCTGCCCAAGGGCCATGCGGGAATGCCACGCCCGACGTCGTATGACCGTGTGTGATGTCCAAGGGCGATGCTGGCATGCCACGGCCGACGTGGTCCACCATGTGTGCTGCCCAAGGGCCATGCGGGAATGCCACGCCCGACGTCGTATGACCGTGTGTGATGTCCAAGGGCGATGCTGGCATGCCACGGCCGACGTGGTCCACCATGTGTGCTGCCCAAGGGCCATGCGGGAATGCCACGCCCGACGTCGTATGACCGTGTGTGATGTCCAAGGGCGATGCTGGCATGCCACGGCCGACGTGGTCCACCATGTGTGCTGCCCAAGGGCCATGCGGGAATGCCACGCCCGACGTCGTATGACCGTGTGTGATGTCCAAGGGCGATGCTGGCATGCCACGGCCGACGTGGTCCACCATGTGTGCTGCCCAAGGGCCATGCGGGAATGCCACGCCCGACGTCGTATGACCGTGTGTGATGTCCAAGGGCGATGCTGGCATGCCACGGCCGACGTGGTCCACCATGTGTGCTGCCCAAGGGCCATGCGGGAATGCCACGCCCGACGTCGTATGACCGTGTGTGATGTCCAAGGGCGATGCTGGCATGCCACGGCCGACGTGGTCCACCATGTGTGCTGCCCAAGGGCCATGCGGGAATGCCACGCCCGACGTCGTATGACCGTGTGTGATGTCCAAGGGCGATGCTGGCATGCCACGGCCGACGTGGTCCACCATGTGTGCTGCCCAAGGGCCATGCGGGAATGCCACGCCCGACGTCGTATGACCGTGTGTGATGTCCAAGGGCGATGCTGGCATGCCACGGCCGACGTGGTCCACCATGTGTGCTGCCCAAGGGCCATGCGGGAATGCCACGCCCGACGTCGTATGACCGTGTGTGATGTCCAAGGGCGATGCTGGCATGCCACGGCCGACGTGGTCCACCATGTGTGCTGCCCAAGGGCCATGCGGGAATGCCACGCCCGACGTCGTATGACCGTGTGTGATGTCCAAGGGCGATGCTGGCATGCCACGGCCGACGTGGTCCACCATGTGTGCTGCCCAAGGGCCATGCGGGAATGCCACGCCCGACGTCGTATGACCGTGTGTGATGTCCAAGGGCGATGCTGGCATGCCACGGCCGACGTGGTCCACCATGTGTGCTGCCCAAGGGCCATGCGGGAATGCCACGCCCGACGTCGTATGACCGTGTGTGATGTCCAAGGGCGATGCTGGCATGCCACGGCCGACGTGGTCCACCATGTGTGCTGCCCAAGGGCCATGCGGGAATGCCACGCCCGACGTCGTATGACCGTGTGTGATGTCCAAGGGCGATGCTGGCATGCCACGGCCGACGTGGTCCACCATGTGTGCTGCCCAAGGGCCATGCGGGAATGCCACGCCCGACGTCGTATGACCGTGTGTGATGTCCAAGGGCGATGCTGGCATGCCACGGCCGACGTGGTCCACCATGTGTGCTGCCCAAGGGCCATGCGGGAATGCCACGCCCGACGTCGTATGACCGTGTGTGATGTCCAAGGGCGATGCTGGCATGCCACGGCCGACGTGGTCCACCATGTGTGCTGCCCAAGGGCCATGCGGGAATGCCACGCCCGACGTCGTATGACCGTGTGTGATGTCCAAGGGCGATGCTGGCATGCCACGGCCGACGTGGTCCACCATGTGTGCTGCCCAAGGGCCATGCGGGAATGCCACGCCCGACGTAGTACGACACTATATGCTGCCCAAGGGCGATTATTGCATGTCATGCTCGATATCGCCCGACCGTGTGTACTGTCCAAGGGCGATGCTGGCATGCCACGGCCGACGTGGTCCACCATGTGTGCTGCCCAAGGGCCATGCGGGAATGCCACGCCCGACGTCGTATGACCGTGTGTGATGTCCAAGGGCGATGCTAACATATGCAACGTCGGACGTCGTCCGACCTTCTATACTGTCTAAGGGCGATGATGGCATGCCACCGCTCGACGTCGTCCGACCGTGTATGCTCTCCAAGGGCGATGATGTCATGTTACCCCCGACGTAGTCCGACCTTGTGTGTTACCCAAGGGCAATGAAGGCATTTAACACTCAACGTCGTTCGACCGTTTGTGCTGCCCAAGGGAGATGATAGCATGCCACGCCCATTGTCGTCCGACCGTGGTTGTTGTCCAAGGCTGATGATAGCATTCCACGCCCGACGTAGTACGACCTTGTATGCTTCCCATAGGCTAAGATGATATGTCATGCCCGATGTCGTTCGACCGTGTGTGCTGCTCAAGGGCGATGATGGCATGCCACGGTCGACGTCGTCCACCATGTGTGCTGCCCAAGGGCCATGTGGGCATGCCACGTCCGACGTCATATGACCGTGTGCGCTGTCCAAGGGCGATGCTAACATATGCCTGACGTCGTCCGACTTTTTATGCTGTCTAAGGGCGATGATGGCATACCACCGCTCGACGTCGTCCGACCGTGTATGCTCTCCAAGGGCGATGATGTCATGCTACCCCCGACGTAGTCCGACCTTGTGTGTTACCCAAGGGCAATGATGGCATTTAACACTCAACATCGTTCGACCGTGTGTGTAGTCCAAGGGAGATGATTGCATGCCACACCCAACGACGTCTGTCCGTGTGTGCTGTCCAAGGGTTATGATAGCATTCCACATGTAACATCGTCCAACGTGTGTGCTGCCTAGGGGCTATGATGGTATGCCACGCCTGACGTCATTTGACCATGTGTGCTTAGCGATGGTTACATGTAACACCCGACATTGTCCAACCTGTGTGGTGCCCTATGGTGATGATGGCATGCCACGCCTGACGTAGTCTAATCGTGCGTGCTGTTAAAGTGCGATAATGGCATGCAACGATCAATGTTGTCTGACTGTATGTGCCGCCCAAGGACCATGCGGTCATGCCACGCCTGACGTCGTCTATTTGTGTGTGATGTCAAAGGGCGATGATGGCATGCCACGCGTGACGCCGTCCGACCGTGTGTACATTTAAAGGGCGATGATGGCATTCCATGGCTGACGTAGTCCGATAGTGTGTGCTTTCCAAGAGCGATGATGGAATGCCATGCCCAACATCGTCTGAGCGTGTGTGCTGCCCAACGGCCAAGCGTGCATGCCACGCCCGACGCGTCTGACCGTATGTGTTGTCCAGAGGTGATGCTAACATGCCACGCCTAACGTCGTCCGACCATTTACACTGTCTAAGGTCGATGATGGCATGCCACCGCTCGTCATCGTCAAACCGTGTGTGCTATCCAAGAGCGATGATGGAATGCAACCCCCGACGTAGTCTGACCATGTGTGCTGCCCAAGGGCAATGATGGCATTTAACGCCCGACGTCGTTCGTCCGTGTGTGCTACCCAAGGATTATGATAGCATGCCACGATCGACGTCGTCCGACCGTCTGTGCAGTCCAACAGTGATGATGGCATGCAACATACAATGTCGTCCGACCGTGTGTGCTTCCCAAGGGCTATGGTTGCATGCCACACCCGACATTGTTCGACCGTGTGTGCTTCCGTAGGGTGATGATGGCATGCCACGCCCGACGTAGTCCTATCGTGTGTGCTGTCCAACAGCAATGATGGCATGCGACGATCAACCTCGTCTGACAGTATATGCCGCAAAAGGACCATGCGGTCATGCCACGCCCGATGTCATCTATCTATGTGTGATTTCCAAGGGTGATGATAACAAGCCACGCCTGATGTCGTCTGAACGTGTGTGCATTGCAAGGGTGATGATGGCATGCCACGGCTGACATAGTGTGATAGTGTGTGCTTTCCAAGGGAGATGATGGAACGCCATGCCCGACGTCGTCCAACCGTATGTGTTTTCAAAGAGTGATGATGGAATGGGACGCCCGACGTAGTACGACCCTGTATGCTTCCCATGGGCTAAGATGGTATGTCATGCCTAACGTCGTTCGATCGTGTGTGTTGCCCAAGGGCGATGATGGTATGCCACGGCCGACGTAGTCCACCGTGTGTGTTGCCAAATGTCTTTACTGTCATGCTACGCACCACGTCGTATGACCGTTTGTGCTGTCCAAGGGCAATGATAATATGCCACGCTCGATGTCGTCCGACCATGTTATACTGTACAAGGGCGAAGATGGCATGCCACGCCCGACGTCTTCTAACTGTGTATGCTGTGAAAGTGCTATGATGACATGCCATACTTGACGTCGTCTATCTGTGCGTTTTTTTGGGGGCGATGATGGCATGCCACGCCCGACGTCTTCTAACTGTGTATGCTGTGAAAGTGCTATGATGACATGCCATACTTGACGTCGTCTATCTGTGCGTTTTTTTGGGGGCGATGATGGCATGCCACGCCCGACGTCTTCTAACTGTGTATGCTGTGAAAGTGCTATGATGACATGCCATACTTGACGTCGTCTATCTGTGCGTTTTTTTGGGGGCGATGATGGCATGCCACGCCCGACGTCTTCTAACTGTGTATGCTGTGAAAGTGCTATGATGACATGCCATACTTGACGTCGTCTATCTGTGCGTTTTTTTGGGGGCGATGATGGCATGCCACGCCCGACGTCTTCTAACTGTGTATGCTGTGAAAGTGCTATGATGACATGCCATACTTGACGTCGTCTATCTGTGCGTTTTTTTGGGGGCGATGATGGCATGCCACGCCCGACGTCTTCTAACTGTGTATGCTGTGAAAGTGCTATGATGACATGCCATACTTGACGTCGTCTATCTGTGCGTTTTTTTGGGGGCGATGATGGCATGCCACGCCCGACGTCTTCTAACTGTGTATGCTGTGAAAGTGCTATGATGACATGCCATACTTGACGTCGTCTATCTGTGCGTTTTTTTGGGGGCGATGATGGCATGCCACGCCCGACGTCTTCTAACTGTGTATGCTGTGAAAGTGCTATGATGACATGCCATACTTGACGTCGTCTATCTGTGCGTTTTTTTGGGGGCGATGATGGCATGCCACGCCCGACGTCTTCTAACTGTGTATGCTGTGAAAGTGCTATGATGACATGCCATACTTGACGTCGTCTATCTGTGCGTTTTTTTGGGGGCGATGATGGCATGCCACGCCCGACGTCTTCTAACTGTGTATGCTGTGAAAGTGCTATGATGACATGCCATACTTGACGTCGTCTATCTGTGCGTTTTTTTGGGGGCGATGATGGCATGCCACGCCCGACGTCTTCTAACTGTGTATGCTGTGAAAGTGCTATGATGACATGCCATACTTGACGTCGTCTATCTGTGCGTTTTTTTGGGGGCGATGATGGCATGCCACGCCCGACGTCTTCTAACTGTGTATGCTGTGAAAGTGCTATGATGACATGCCATACTTGACGTCGTCTATCTGTGCGTTTTTTTGGGGGCGATGATGGCATGCCACGCCCGACGTCTTCTAACTGTGTATGCTGTGAAAGTGCTATGATGACATGCCATACTTGACGTCGTCTATCTGTGCGTTTTTTTGGGGGCGATGATGGCATGCCACGCCCGACGTCTTCTAACTGTGTATGCTGTGAAAGTGCTATGATGACATGCCATACTTGACGTCGTCTATCTGTGCGTTTTTTTGGGGGCGATGATGGCATGCCACGCCCGACGTCTTCTAACTGTGTATGCTGTGAAAGTGCTATGATGACATGCCATACTTGACGTCGTCTATCTGTGCGTTTTTTTGGGGGCGATGATGGCATGCCACGCCCGACGTCTTCTAACTGTGTATGCTGTGAAAGTGCTATGATGACATGCCATACTTGACGTCGTCTATCTGTGCGTTTTTTTGGGGGCGATGATGGCATGCCACGCCCGACGTCTTCTAACTGTGTATGCTGTGAAAGTGCTATGATGACATGCCATACTTGACGTCGTCTATCTGTGCGTTTTTTTGGGGGCGATGATGGCATGCCACGGCCGACGTAGTCCACCGTGTGTGTTGCCAAATGTCTTTACTGTCATGCTACGCACCACGTCGTATGACCGTTTGTGCTGTCCAAGGGCAATGATAATATGCCACGCTCGATGTCGTCCGACCATGTTATACTGTACAAGGGCGATGATGGCATGCCACGCCCGACGTCTTCTAACTGTGTATGCTGTGAAAGTGCTATGATGACATGCCATACTTGACGTCGTCTATCTGTGCGTTTTTTTGGGGGCGATGATGGCATGCCACGCCCGACGTAGTCCAACGGTGTATGCTTCCCAAGGGCGATTTGGCATGCCACGCCCAACGTCGTCCGACCATTTGTGTTGTCCAAAGGCGATGATGTCATGCCATACCAAAAATCATTTGTCTATGTGTGTTGTCCAAGGGAAATTATGGCATGCAACTCCCGACGTCTTCTGACTGTATGTGAATTCCAAGGGTGATGATGGCATGTCACGCTCGACGTTGACCGACCGTGTATGCTTACCAAGGGTGAAGATGGCATGCCACGCTGTGCTGTCCAAGGGCGATGACGGAATGTCACGCCCGACGTAGTCCGACAGTGTGTGCTGCCCAAGGGCGATGATGGCATGCAACGCACGATGTTGTCCGACCGTGTGTGGTAACCAAACACCATGCAGGCATGCCACACCATACGTAGTTTGACCGTTTGTGTTACCCAAGGCCGATGATGGCCTGCCATGCCCAACATCGTCAGAATGTGTGTGCTGCCTAGGGGCCATGTGGGCATGCCACAATCGATGTCCTCCAACCATACATGCAGTTCAAGGTCGATGATGCCGTGCCACACTCGACGTCTCTCGTCCGTGTCTGTTGTCCAAATGGGTGATTACATGCCACACTCGATGTCATCCAACCGTATGTGCTGTTCAAGGGTGATGATGTCATGCCACGCCCGACTTAGTCCGTACTGTGTGCAGCCCAAAGGCGATGATAAGATGTCACGGCCAATGTCATATGACCATGTTGCTGCACAAGGGCCATGTGGCATGCTTCGCCTAACGTAGTCCGATAGTGTGTGCTGCCCAAGAACGATGATGGCATGCCACGCCCGACATTTTCAAACCGTGTGTGTTGCCCAAAGGCGATGATTGCATGTCACGCCCGACCTCGTTCGACCGTGTGTGCTTCCAAAGGGCTTTGATGCCATTCAACGCCCGACGTCGTGCGGTAGTGTGTGTTGCCCAAGGACCATATAGGAATTCCACGATTGACGGCGTTCGACCTTGTGTGCTGATCAAGGGCATTGATAACATAGCACGCCTGATGTAGTGTGACCGTGTATGCTATCCAAGGGTGATGATGGCTTTCCACGCCCGACGTTGTCCGATCGTGTGTGCTTTCCAAGGGCGATGATGGCATGCCACGCGGTCGTCGTCCAACTGTGTTCTGTCCAAGGGAATTGATAACATGCAACGCCCTACGTTGTCCGACCGTATTTGGTGTCAAAGTGCGATGATGGCATGCCACGCTAGATGTTGTTCGATCGTGTGTGCTTCCCAAGGGTGATGATGGCATGCCACGCCCGACGTAGTCCTACTGCGTGTGATGCCCAAGGGCAATGGTGGAATGCGACAATCTACGTTTTCAAACTGTGTGTACTGCCCAAGGACCATGCGGGCATGACACACGCGACGTCATCTGACTGTTTGTTCTGCCAAAGGGCGATGAAGGAATATCATGCTCGACGTCGTCCGACTGTTTAGGCTGCCCAAGTCCCATGCGGGCATGACACGCTTAACGTAATCCGACCGTGTGTGCAGTCCAAGGGCGATGATGGCATGCAATGCCCGACGTCGTCTTACTGTGTGTCCTTCCCTAGGACGATGATGGCATGCCACGACTAACGTAGTCTGATCGTGTGTGTTGTCCAAGGGCTATTATGGAATCCGACGATCGACGTCATCCGACGGTGTGTGCTACCCAACGACCATGTGGGTCATGACACGCTCAACATCATCCTTCCGTGTGTGCTGTCCAAGGGCGATGATGACATGACATGCCCAACATTTTTTTTAGTTGCGTGCTATCCAAGGGTTATGATGGCATGCCACGCCCGATTTCATCAGAACATGTGTGCATTCCAAGGGCGATGATGGCTTTCCATGCCTAACATTGTCCAACCGTGTTCGCTGCCCAAGGGTCATGATGACATGCCCGATATCGTTCTACCATGTTTGCAGTCTAAGGGCGATGATGGCATGCCACGCTCGACATCGTCGATCCTTGTGTGTCGTCCAAAGGTTATGAGGGCATGCCTAGCTGGACGTCATCGGACCGTGTGTGCTGCCCAAGGGCCATGTGGGCATGCCACGCTTGAAGTATTCTGACAGTGTATGCTGCCCAAGGGATATGATGGCATGTCACGCCCGACATCATCTGATCGTCTATGCTGCCCAAGGGTGATGATGGCATGCCACGCCCGACTTTATCCGCCCGTGTATGTTGCCCAAGGGCAATGCGGGCATGCCACGCCCGATGTCGTCCAACCTTGTGTGCTGTCCAAGGGCGATGATATCATATCACGCCCGACATTGTTCGACCTTATGTCTTGTCCAAGGGATATGAGGGAATGCCACGCCCGACATCGTCTGACCGTGTGTTCTACTGAATGGCGATGATAACATGCAACGCCCTACGTTGTCCGACCGTGTATAGTGTCTGAGGGAGATGATGGCATGTCATGCCCGACGTCTTTTGACCGTGTATGCATTCCAAAGGCGATGATGAGATGTCATGCACGATGTAGTCCGCCCTTTGTGCTTCCCAAGTGCTATGCTGGCATGCCACGCCTGACGTAGTTCGGCCGTGTGTGTTGCCCAAGGGCGATGATGGCATCTCATGCCCGACGCCATCCGACCGTGTCTGCTAACCAATGGCAATGATGGTATGCCACGCCAAACATTGCCCGACTGTGTGTGCTGACCAACGTCCATGTGGGTATGCCACGCCCGACATAGTCTGATCGTTGTGCTGTCGAAGGGCAATGCAGGCATGCCACGCTTGATGTCGTCCGACCGTGTGTGCTGACCAAGGGAGATGATTACATGGCACGCCCGACGTAGACTTACCTTGTATGTTGTCCGAGGGTGATGATGACATTCCACGCCCGACATCGTCCAACCGTGTGTGCTGCAAAAGGGCGACGATGGCATGCAAGGCGAACAACATCCGACCGTATGTGCTGCCAAAGGGCAATGTGATCATGCCACGACCGACGTCGTTCGACCGTTTGTTCATTCAAAGGGCGATGATAACATGCAACGTCCCACATCGTCCGATCGTGTTTCGTGTCAAAGGGCGATGATGGAATGCCATGCCCGACGTCGTTTGTCTGTGTGTGTTGTCCTAAGGCCATGGGGAAATGCCACCCCCGACATCATCCGATAGTGTGTCCTTTCCAAGGGCGATGATAACATGCCACACCCTACGTCGTCTTAATGTGTATTTTGTCCAAGGGAAATGATGGTATGCCACGCCCAAAGTCGTCCGACTGTGAGTCCTACCCAACGACGATGATGGCATACCACGCCCAACATAGTTTGGTCGTGTGTGTTGTCCAAGGGCGATGATGCAATGCTGCGCTTAATGTTATCCGAGCATGTGTGCTTCCCAATTACAATAATGGCATTGCAAAAGTCGACGTCGTACGACCGAGTATGCTGCCCAAGGTCGATGATGTCATTCCATGCCCAACGTAGTCCGATCTTGTGTGTTGTCCAATGGAGATGATGGTATGTCATGCACGATGTCGTTTGACCATGTGTGCCGACCTAGGGCCATACGGGCATGCCACGCCTAACGTTATCCGATTGTGTATTCTGTCCAAGGGTGATGATAACATGCAACGCCTGACGTCGTCCGATTGTGTGTGCTGCCCAAGGGAGACGACGGCATGTGACGCTGGACGTCGTCCGACCGTGTGTACCGCCCAAGTACTACGTGCATGCCACTATCGATAACATCCTACCGTGTGTGCTGTCCAAGGGCCATGATATCATGTCATGCCCGATGTCGTCCAAACGTGTGTGCTGCCCAAGAGCTATGCAGGCATACCACGCCTGATGTCGTCCGACCGTGTGTTCTGTCCAAGGGCGATGATAACATGCCACGCCCGACATCATCCGACCATGTATGGTGTTAAAGAGCGATAATGGAATGCCATGCCCGAGGTCGTCCTACTGTGTGTGCTGCCCTACAGTTATGGTGGCATGCAACGACCGACGTACTCCGATCGTGTGTTTTGTCCATGGTCTATGATTGCATTCAACTATCGACGTCGTCCGACTGTGTGTGTTTCCTAAGGACCATGCGGTCATGGCACACTCGACATCATTCGACCGTGTGTGTGTCCAAGGGCGATAAGGCCATGCCATGCCCGACGTTGTTTGTATTTCTGTTCTGTACAAGTGTGATAATGGCATGCCACGCCCAACGTCATTCGACCGTGTGTGCATTCCAAGGGCAATGATGGCTTTCCATACTCGACATCGTCCGAACGTGTGCGCTACCGAAGGTCCATGATGACATGCCAAGTCTTGTGTAGTCATATTGTGTGTGTTGTCCAAGGGTGATGATAGAATGCCATGCCCGATGTCGTCCATCCATCTGTCGAAAGGTAATGATTGTATGCCACACCCAACGTCATGTGACAACGTGTGCTGCCCAAGGGCCATGTGGCATGCTATGCTCGACGTAGTCCGACCGAGTGTGCTGCCCAAGAACGATGATGGCATCCCATACCGACGTCGTCTGACCGTGTGTGCTCCCCAAGGGCGATAATGGAATGTCACGCCCGACGTCGTTCGACAATGTGTGATGCCCAAGAGCTATAATGGAATGCCACACCTGACATTTTGCGACCATTTATGTTGCCCAAGGGCCTTGCAGGAATGTCACGCTTGACTTTGTCCGACCATGTGTACTGATCAAGGGCTATGATAACGTGGCACGCCCAACGTAGTCTGACTGTCTATTTTGTGCAAGGGCGATGCTAGCATTCCACGCCCGATGTCGTCTGACGATGTGTGCTGCCCAAGGGCGATGATGGCATTCCACACCGACGTTGTCTAACCATGTGTGCTGCCTAAGGGCCATGCGGGCATGAAACGGCTGACGTGGTTCGATCGTGTGTGGTGTCCAAGGGCGATGATAACATGGCACGCTCGACGTCCTCTGACCATGTATGATTTCATAGGGTGATGATGGCATTCCATGCCCAACGTCGTCCGACCGTGTGTGATATCCAAGGTCGATGATGGCATGCCACGCTCGACGTCATCCGACCGTGTGTGCTGCCCAAGGGCCATCCTAGCATGCAAAGCCGGAAGTTGTCCCACCATGTGTGCTGTCCAAGAGCGATGATGGAATGCAACGTCAAATGTTGTCGTCCGTGTGTGTTGTGCAAAGGTGATGATGGAATGCCACGCCCTACGTTGTCGGATCGTGTGTGCTATCAATGGGCGAGATGGCATACCACCCCCGACGTAGTCTGACCGTGTGTGCTGCCCAAGGGCAATGATGGCATCTAACGCCCGACGTCATCCGACCATGTATGCTATACAGGGGCGATGATTGCATGACACGCCCAACGTCGTACGACGTTGTGTGCTGCTCAAGGGCAATGATGGCATGCCACGCTTGACGTCGTACGACTGTGTGTTCTGTCCAAGGGCGATGATAACATGCCACACTCGACGTCGTCCGACCGTGTATGTTGTCTAAGTGAGATTATTGCATGCCACGCCCGACGTCATCCGACCATTTGTGCTGCCCAAAGGACATGCAGGCATGCCACGCCCGACGTTGTTCGACCGTGTGTGTTGTCCAAGTGAAATGATGGCATGCCACGCTCTATGTTGTCCGACCGTGTGTGCTGCCCAAGGGCGATAATGGCATGTAATGCCAAACGTCGTCCGACCGTGTATGCTGCCCAAGCACGATGATCACATTCCACGCACGACGTCGTCCGACTGTGTGCTCAGTCCAAGGCGATTATAGAATGCCATGCCCGACGTCGTCCGTCCATATGTGCTATCCAAAGGTAATGATAGTATGCCACATCCAACGTCATCTGACAACGTGTGCTGCCCAAGGGCCATGTGGCATGCTATGCTCGACGTAGTCCGACCGTGTGTGCTGCCCAAGAACGATGATGGCATGCCATACCGACGTCGTCGGACCGTGTGTGCTACCCAAGGACGATGATGGAATGTCACGCCCGACGTCGTTCGACAATGTGTGATGCCCAAGAGCTATAATGGAATGCCACACCTGACATTTTGCGACCATTTATGTTACCCAAGGGCCTTGCAGGAATGTCACGCTTGACTTTGTCCGACC
>NC_028642.1:12264278-12380261 GCF_001406875.1 Solanum pennellii | reverse complement strand
AATTCTTTTTGGATTTGGATTCCTAATTTTTTGGGACTCAATTATTTTATTTAGGGTTTTCTATATTTATAAATAAGGCATGGAAAATTATTATTTAGGAAGCCAAGAAAGAAGATACAAGACATAATATATATTTTTTTCTAGCTTTGGAGCTTTGTAAGAGCCGCCATGGAGGCCGGAGAATTGTGGCTTATTATTTCTTCTCCTTTATTATTTATTTGTATTCGTGATTTAAAAAAATATAATTTAGCTACTGTTATTAGCTTTTTATGCTTAACAGAAACAAATTTATTTTGACAAATTTTAATTGTGTTTTTGTGATAATGAGTAGCTAAGCTTAACAACTAGGTTTGTCGGAAGCATGAGTGATTAACAAAGTATGAATAGTAATTAAGAAATTCTCAAATAGGTTATTGTATGAATTGATAATTCTTTTGCTTAGAAGTATTTTTAAAGGTGGCCAACGTTAAGAACTTGCCTTGTTGCTACTTGCCGGACTAAGGAGGTAATTAATAAGAAAAGACTTATCAACGCTGATTAAGTTTATACTATGTAATAGGCTAGTTTCAATTGGTGCAACTTAGTAACTTAGACATACATTGGATATGATGCTTAATATAAGGTAAAGGTAAGGTTTAGTAAATTATACACATGTAGCCGGACCAAGGTATGGGGTGAAATTCTCTAGATGCCGGACCAAGGATTTTGGGATACATAACTTATCACTTTGCATGCATAACACTAGAGAAAAATTACAATTACTAGGATTACTGCGTTATGAGCTTATGAGGAACACATTACTAGTTATTTTTATTAACTTGGATATAAATAAATACTTAGTTTAAAGCTACTTTTATTTCTTCCATTTTTATTTCAATTTAAAATCCCCCATTTTTATATAATGACTATAAAGTTAAAGTTTTCTATTGATAATAATCTTCCATATTCTCTATAGGATCGACCCCGACTCATAGTTGGGTAAATATATTGGATACGATCATTTATATTTCTTTTCAAGAAGTATAATTGAACGTTACCACTGTCCAAGGGAGATTATGGCATGCGACGCTCGACATCGTCCGTCCGTGCGTGCTGCCCAAGGACGATGATGGCATATCGCGCCGTATGTCGTCCAACCTTGTGTGCTCCCCAAGTTCGATGATGACATGCGACGCCCGATGTCACCCGACCGTGTGTGTTGCACAAGGGTCATGCGGGAATGCCACGACCGATGTCGTCCAATTTTCTGATCGTGTGTGATTCCCAAGGGTGATGATAACATGTCACGCCGACGTCGTCCGACTGTGTATGCTTTCCAAGGGCGATGATGGCATTCCAAGTCCGATGTTGTCCGACCGTGTGTGCTGCCCAAGGGCGATGATGGCATGTAACACCTGCGTTGTCTGACTTTATTTGCTGCCAAAGGTCGATGATGGCATGCGACGCTCAATGTTGTACGACCTTGTGTACGGCCCAAGGACAATGCGAGCATGCCACGGCCGATGTCATTTGGCAGTGTATTCTGCCCAAGGGCAATTGTAGAATATCACGCCCAATGTCATTCTACAGTTTATGCTGCCCAAGGCCCATGCGGGCATGCAACGCCTCACGTCGTCTGAGCGTGTGTGCAGTCCAAGGGCGATGATGGCATTCCACACACGAGGTCGTCCTACAGTGTGCGCTTCCCTAGGGCGATGATGGCATGTAATGACTGACGTAGTCCAATTGTGTATGTTGTCAAAGCTCTATGATGGCATCCGACGATCGACGTCGTCCGACTGTGTGTGCTGCCCAAGGACCATGCGGTCATGGCACGCTCGACATCATCCGACCGTGTGTGCTATCCATGGGCAATGATGACATGCCATGCCCGACGTTTTTTGTATTTGTGTGTTGTCCAAGGGTGATTATTCCATACCACGCCCCACATCATCTAGTCGTGTGTGCATTCATAGGTCAATGATGGATTTCCACGCTCGACGTCGTTCGAACATGTGCACTACCGAAGGGCCATGGTGACATGCCCCTTCAGACGTAGTCCGATTATGTGTGTTGTCCAAGGGCGATGATGGCATTCCATGCTCGACGTCTTCCTACCATTTGTGTAGTCTAAGGGATATGAAGGCATGACACGCTCGACGTCGTCCATCCGTGTGTGCTGTCGAATGGCGATGATGGCATGCCATGCTTGACGTCATCCGACCGCGTGTGCTGCCCAAGGGTCGTGTGGGCATGCCACGCCTAAAGTATTCTGATCGTTTGGGCTGCCCAAGGGCTATGATGGCATGTCAGCCCGACGTCATCTTACCATGTGTGCTGCCCAAGGGCGATGATGGCATGCCACGCCCTATTTTGTCCGATCGTGTGTTTTTCCCAAGGGCGATGCAGGCATGCCACGCTCGACGTCTTCCGACTGTGTGTGCTGTCCAAGGGCGATGATATCATGTCACCCCGACGTCGTCTGATCGTGTGTCCTGCCCAAGGTCTATATGGGCATGCCACGCCCGACATCATCTGACCGTGTGTTCTTCTTAAGGGCGATAATAACATGCCACGCTCGACGTTGTCGGACAGTCAATGGTGTCCAAGAGCAATGATGGCTGACCACGCCCGACGTCGTTCGACCGTGTGTCCTGTCTAAGAACGATGATGGCATGCCACGCCCGATGTAGTCCGCCTTGTGTGCTGCCCAAGGGCCATGCTGGCATGCCACGCCCGACGTAGTTCGACTGTGTGTGTTGCACAAGGGCGATGATGGCATATCATGCCCGACGTCATCCAACCGTTTATGATGCGCAAGGGAGATGATTGCAATGCCACGCCCGACATCATCTGACCATGTGTGCTTCCCAACGTCCATGTGGGCATGCCACGCCCGATGTAGTCCGATCATTGTGCTGCCCAAGGGCGATGATGGCATGTCACACCCGACGTTGTCCAATCGTGTGTGCTGCCCAATTTCTATGATGGCATGCCACGCCCGACGTCGTACGACCGTGTGTGTTGCCCAAGGTCCATGAAGGAATGCCACGATTGATGTCGTCCGAATGTGTGTGCTGACCAAAGGTGATGATACCATGGCACGGCAGATGTAGTCCAACCTTTTATGTTGTCCAAGGGTGATGATGGCTTTCCACGCCCAACATCGTCCGACCGTGTGTGCTGCCCAAGGGAGATGATGGCTTGCCACCCGAACGTCATCCGATCGTGTGTGCTGCACAAGGGCCATGCAGGCATGCCACACACGACGTCGTTCGACCGTGTGTTCTGTCCAAGGGAGATTATTACACGAACACCCCACGTTGTTCGATCGTATTTGGTGTCAAAGGGCGATGATGGCATGCCACGCCCGATGTTGTTCGACCGTGTGTGCTGCCCAAGGGCGATTATGGCATACCACGCCTGATGTCGTCCGACTGCGTGTGATGCCTAAGGGCGATGGTGGCATGAGACACTCTACATCGTCTAACCGTGTGTACTACCCATGTCCCATGCGGGCATGCCATGCTTGACGTCATCCGACCGTGTGTGCAGTCCAAGGGCAATGATGGCATGCAATGCCCGACGTCGTCCTACTGTGTGTGGTTCCCTAAGGCGATGATGGCATGCCACGACTAAAGTAGTCCGGTCGTGTGTGCTGTCCAGGGGCTATTATGGCATCCGACGATCGACGTAAAGTCCGACGGTGAGTGCTGTCCAAGGACCATGCGATCATGGCACGGTCGACATCATCCGTCTGTGCGTGTTGTCCAAAGGCGATGATGACATGACATGCCCGACGTTGTTTATATTTGTATGCTGTCTAAGTGTTATGATGTCATGCCACGGCCGACGTCATTCGAACGTGTGTACATTCCAAGGGCAATGATGGCTTGCCACGCTCGACGTCGTCCGACTGTGTTCGCTGTGCAAGGGCAATGATGACATGCCAAGTCCGACATAGTCTGATCGTGTGTGTTGTCCAAGGGCGATGATGGCATGCCATGACCGACGTCGTCCCCGACCATGTCTGCAGTCTAAGGGCAATGATGGCATGCCACGCTCGACGTTGTCCATCCCTGTTTGCTGTCCAAAGGCGATGAGGGCATGTCTAGCCCGACGTCATCCGACCATGTGTGCTCCCAAGGGCCATGTTTTCATGGCACACCTGAAGTATTCTTACAGCGTGTTCTGCCCAAGGGATAGGATGACATCTGACGCACGACAACATCCGACCATGTGTGCTGCCCAAGGGCGATGATTGCATGCTACGCCCGACATTGTGCGACCGTGTGTATTGCCCAACGGCAATACGGGCATAACACGCCCGACATCGTCCGACCGTGTGTGCTGTCCAAGGGCGATGATATCATGTCACGACCAACGTCGTTCAACCTTGTGTCTATCCCAAGTGCTATGGGGCATGCCACGCCCGACGTCGTCTGACTGTGTGTTCTGCTCAATGGCGATGATAACATGCAACGCCCGATGTCGTCCTACCTTGTATGGTTTCCAAGGGCGATAATATCATGCCATGTTCGACGTCATTCAACCGTGTGTGCAGTCCAAGGGCGATGATGACATTCCACGCCCGATGTAGTCCGCCCTGTGTGCTGCCCAAGGGCCATGCTGGCATGCCACGCCCGACATAGTCTGGCCGTGTGTGTTTCCCTAGGGCGATAATGGCATGTCATGCACGACGTCATCCTACCGTGCGTGCTACCCAAGGGCGATGATGGCATGCCACGCCCGACATCGTCCGACTGTGTGTCTTTCCCAATGTCCATGTGGGCATGCCACACCTGATGTAGTCTGATCGTTGTGCTTCCCAATGGCGATGATAGCATGTCACGCCCGACGTCATCCTATCGTTTGTGCTGCCTAAGGGCTATGATGGCATGCCACGCCCGACATCATGCGACCGCCTAGGTCCATGCAGGCATGCCGCTTGATGTCGTCCGACCGTGTGTGCTGACCAAGGGTGATGATAACATGGCACACCGGACGTAGTTTGACCGTGTTTTCTATCCAATGGTGATAATAGCATTCCACGCCCGACGTCATCCGACGTGTGTGATACCCAAGGGCGATGATGGCATGCCACACGAACATCATCCGACCATGTGCGCTGCCGAAGTTCAAAGAGATCATGCCACGCCCCATCTCGTCCGATCGCTTGTTCTATCCAAGGGCGATGATAACATGCAACTCCCCACACCGTCCGACCGTGTTTGGTGTCACAGGGCGATGATAGCATGCCATGAAAAATGTCGTTCGACTGTGTGTGCAGTCCATTGGCGATGATGGTATACCACGACCGACTTCGTCCGTCTGTGTGTGCTCTCCTAAGGCCATGCGAACATGCCACACCCGACGTCGTCTGATCGTGTGTGCTTTCCAAGGGCGATGATAACATGTCATGTCCGAAGTCGTCCGAATGTGTATGCTGTCCAACAGAAATGATGGTATTCCACGCCCTACGTCGTCGGACTGTGCAGCCTGCCCAACAACGATGATGGCATGCCACGGCCGACGTAACTCAGTCGTGTGTGCTGCCCAAGGGCGATGATGGAATGCCACGCTCAATGTTGTCCGATCATGGCTGCCCAATTACAATAATGGCATTTCCACACCCAAGGCTGTCTAACTGTGTGTGCTGCCCAAGGGCAATGATGGCATGTCATGCCCGACGAAGTCCGATCTTGTGTGCTGTCCAAGTGAGAGTATGTCATGTCATGGTCGACGTCGTTTGACCATGTGTGCTGCCCAAGAGCCTTATGGGCATGCCACGCCTAACGTCATCAGATCGTATGTTCTGTCCATGGGTGAGATAACATGCAACATCCGATGTCGTTCGACTGTGTGTGATTCCCAAGGGCGACGATGGAATGCGACTCTCGACATCGTTAGACCATGTGTGCCGCCCAAGTACTATATTTTCATGCCACGCCCGACGTCATCCTACCGTGTATACTGCCCAAGGGCAATGATTGCATGCCAAGCCTGACGTTGTCTGACCATTTAGGCAGTCCAAGGCGATAATGGCATGCCACGCCTGACATTTTCGGACCGTGTGTGCTATCGAAAGACGATGATGGCATGCCATGCCCAATGTAGTATGACCTTGTGTGCTGCCCAAGGGCGATGATGGAAAATCATTCTCGACATCGTCTGACCATGGGTGTTGTGAAAAGGCGATGATTGCATGTCACGCCCGACGTTGTCCGACCATGTGTGCTTTCCAACGACGAAGATGTCATGTTACGATCGAAGTCATCCTATCATGTGCTGCCCAAGGACCATGCGGGCATGCCATGCACGACATCATCCGACGGTGTGTGATGTCCAACGGTGATGATTACATGCCATACCTGACATCATTTTTCTGTGTGTCCTGTCCAAGGGCCACGATATTATGTCATGCCCAACGTCATCCGAACGTGTGTGCCGCCCAAGCGCCATGCAATTATTGCACGACCGATGTCATCCGACCGTTAGTTCTATCCAAGGGCGATTATTACATGCCATGCTCGATGTCTTCCAACCATGTAGGGTGTTAAAGGCCGATAATGGCATGCCATGCCCGACGTCGTTCGATCGTGTGTGCTTTCCTAGGGCGATGATAGCATGCAACGCCTGACGTAGTATGACCCTGTATGTTGCCCAAGGGCGATGATGGCATGTCATGCTCGACGTTGGTCATCCGTGTGTGCTGCCCAAGGGCAATGATGGCATGCCACGACAGACTTTATCCACCGTGTGTGCTGCCCAAGGGCCATGCAGGCATGTCATGCCCGATGTCATCTGACCGTATCTGCTGTCCAAAGGCGATGCTAACATGCCACGCCTGACGTCGTCTGACCATTAATACTGTCTAAGTGCGATGATGGCATGCCATGACTGACGTAGTCCGATAGTGTGTGATTTCCAAGAGCGATGATGGCATGCCATGCCCAATGTCGTACGACCGTGTGTGCCGCCCAAGTACTATGCTGGCATGCCCCGCCCGACGTCATCCTACCGTGTGTGCTGCCAAATGGCGATGATGGCATGCCGTGCCCGACGCCGAGTGACCGTTTATGCAGTCCAAAGGAGATAATGGCATGCCATGCCGGACATCGTCTAACCGTGTGTGCTGTCCAAAGGCGATGATTGCATGCCACGCCCCACGTAGTACGACCCTTTGTGTTGCCCAAGGGCGATAACGACTTGTCATGCTCGACATCATCCGACCGTGTGTGCAGTCCAAATGCGATGATGAATGCCACGCCCGACGTAGTACGACACTATATGCTGCCCAAGGGCGATTATTGCATGTCATGCTCGATATCGCCCGACTGTGTGTGCTGTCCAAGGGCGATGCTGGCATGCCACGGCCGCGTGGTCCACCATGTGTGCTGCCCAAGGGCCATGCGGGAATGACACGCCCGACGTCGTATGACCGTGTGTTATGTCCAAGGGCGATGCTAACATATGCAACGCCGGACGTCGTCCGACCTTTTATACTGTCTAAGGGCGATGATGGCATGCCACCGCTCGACGTCGTCCGACCGTGTATGCTCTCCAAGGGCGATGATGTCATGTTACCCCCGACGTAGTCCGACCTTGTGTGTTACCCAAGGGAAACGAAGGCATTTAACACTCAACGTCGTTCGACCGTGTGTGCTGCCCAAGGGAGATGATAGCATGCCACGCCCATTGTCGTCCGACCGTGGTTGTTGTCCATGGGTGATGATAGCATTTCACGCCCGACGTAGTACGACCTTGTATGCTTCCCATAGGCTAAGATGGTATGTCATGCCCGATGTCGTTCGACCGTGTGTGCTGCTCAAGGGCGATAATGGCATGCCACGGTCGACGTCGGCCACCATGTGTGCTGCCCAAGGGCCATACGGGCATGCCACGTCCGACGTCATATGACCGTGTGCGCTGTCCAAGGGCGATGCTAACATATGCCTGACGTCGTCCGACTTTTTATGCTGTCTAAGGGCGATGATGGCATACCACCGCTCGACGTCGTCCGACCGTGTATGCTCTCCAAGGGCGATGATGTCATGCTACCCCCGACGTAGTCCGACCTTGTGTGTTACCCAAGGGCAATGATGGCATTTAACACTCAACATCGTTCGACCGTGTGTGTAGTCCAAGGGAGATGATTGCATGCCACACCCAACGACGTCTGTCCGTGTGTGCTGTCCAAGGGTTATGATAGCATTCCACATGTAACATCGTCCAACGTGTGTGCTGCCTAGGGGCTATGATGGTATGCCACGCCTGACGTCATTTGACCATGTGTGCTTAGCGATGGTTACATGTAACACCCGACATTGTCCGACCTGTGTGGTGCCCTATGGTGATGATGGCATGCCACGCCTGACGTAGTCTAATCGTGCGTGATGTCAAAGTGCGATAATGGCATGCAACGATCAATGTTGTCTGACTGTATGTGCCGCCCAAGGACCATGCGGTCATGCCACGCCTGACGTCGTCTATTTGTGTGTGATGTCAAAGGGCGATGATGGCATGCCACGCGTGACGCCGTCCGACCGTGTGTACATTTAAAGGGCGATGATGGCATTCCATGGCTGACGTAGTCCGATAGTGTGTGCTTTCCAAGAGCGATGATGGAATGCCATGCCCAACATCGTCTGAGCGTGTGTGCTGCCCAACGGCCATGCGTGCATGCCACGCCCGACGTCGTCTGACCGTATGTGTTGTCCAGAGGTGATGCTAACATGCCACGCCTAACGTCGTCCGACCATTTACACTGTCTAAGGTATATGATGGCATGCCACCGCTCGTCATCGTCAAACCGTGTGTGCTATCCAAGAGCGATGATGGAATGCAACCCCCGACGTAGTCTGACCATGTGTGCTGCCCAAGGGTAATGATGGCATTTAACGCCCGACGTCGTTCGTCCGTGTGTGCTACCCAAGAATTATGATAGCATGCCACGATCGACGACGTCCGACCGTCTGTGCAGTCCAACATTGATGATGGCATGCAACATACAATGTCGTCCGACCGTGTGTGCTTCCCAAGGGCTATTGTTGCATGCCACACCCGACATTGTTCGATCGTGTGTGCTTCCGTAGGGTGATGATGGCATGCCACGCCCGACGTAGTCCTATCGTGTGTGCTGTCTAAGAGCAATGATGGCATGCGACGATCAACCTCGTCTGACAGTATGTGCCGCAAAAGGACCATGCGGTCATGCCACGCCCGATGTCATCTATCTGTGTGTGATTTCCAAGGGTGATGATGGCATGCCACGCCTGATGTCGTCTGAACGTGTGTGCATTGCAAGGGTGATGATGGCATGCCACGGCTGACATAGTGTGATAGTGTGTGCTTTCCAAGGGAGAAGATGGAACGCCATGCCTGACGTCGTCCAACCGTATGTGTTGTCAAAGAGTGATGATTGAATGGGACGCCCAACGCAGTACGACCCTGTATGCTTCCCATGGGCTAAGATGGCATGTCATGCCTGACGTCGTTCGATCGTGTGTGTTGCCCAAGGGCGATGATGGTATGCCACGGCCGACGTAGTCCACCGTGTGTGTTGCCAAATGTCTTTACAGTCATGCTACCCACCACGTCGTATGACCGTTTGTGCTGTCCAAGGGCAATGATAATATGCCACGCTCGATGTCGTCCGACCATGTTATACTGTACAAGGGCGATGATGGCATGCCACGCCCGACGTCTTCTAACTGTGTATGCTGTGAATGTGCTATGATGACATGCCATACTTGACGTCGTCTATCTGTGCGTTTTTTTAAGGGCGATGATGGCATGCCACGCCCGACGTAGTCCAACGGTGTATGCTTCCCAAGGGCGATTTGGCATGCCACGCCCAACGTCGTCCGACCATTTGTGTTGTCCAAAGGCGATGATGTCATGCCATACCAAAAATCATTTGTCTGTGTGTGTTGTCCAAGGAAATTATGGCATGCCACTCCCGACGTCTTCTGACTGTATGTGAATTACAAGGGCGATGATGGCATGTAATGCTCGACGTTGTCCGACCGTGTATGCTTACCAAGGGTGAAGATGTCATGCCACGCTGTGCTGTCCAAGGGCGATGACGGAATGTCACGCCCGACGTAGTCCGACAGTGTGTGCTGCCCAAGGGCGATGATGGCATGCAACGCACGACGTTGTCCGACCGTGTGTGGTAACCAAACACCATGCAGGCATGCCACACCTTACGTAGTTTGACCGTTTGTGTTACCCAAGGCCGATGATGGCCTGCCATGCCCAACATCGTCAGAATGTGTGTGCTGCCTAGGGGCCATGTGGGCATGCCACGATCGATGTCCTCCAACCATACATGCAGTTCAAGGTCGATGATGCCGTGCCACACTCGACGTCTCTCGTCCGTGTATGTTGTCCAAATGGGTGATTACATGCCACACTCGATGTCATCCAACCGTATGTGCTGTTCAAGGGTGATGATGTCATGCCACGCCCGACTTAGTGCGATACTGTGTGCAGCCCAAAGGGGATGATAAGATGTCACGGCCAATGTCATATGACCATGTTGCTGCACAAGGGCCATGTGGCATGCTTCGCATGACGTAGTCCGATAGTGTGTGCTGCCCAAGAACGATGATGGCATGCCACGCCCGACATTTTCAAACGGTGTGTGTTGCCCAAAGGCGATGATTGCATGTCACGCCCGACCTCGTTCGACCGTGTGTGCTTCCAAAGGGCTATGATGGCATTCAACGCCCGACGTCGTGCGGTAGTGTGTGTTGCCCAAGGACCATATAGGAATTCCACGATTGACGTCGTTCGACCTTGTGTGCTGATCAAGGGCATTGATAACATAGCACGCCTGATGTAGTGTGACCGTGTATGCTATCCAAGGGTGATGATGGCTTTCCACGCCCGACGTTGTCCGATCGTGTGTGCTGCCCAAGGGCGATGATGGCATGCCACGCGGTCGTCGTCCAACTGTGTTCTGTCCAAGGGAAATGATAACATGCAACGCCCTACGTTGTCCGACCATATTTGGTGTCAAAGTGCGATGATGGCATGCCACGCTAGATGTTGTTCGATCGTGTGTGCTTCACAAGGGTGATGATGGCATGCCACGCCCGACGTAGTCCTACTGCGTGTGATGCCCAAGGGCAATGGTGGAATGCGACAATCTACGTTTTCCAACTGTGTGTACTGCCCAAGGACCATGCGGGCATGACGCACGCGACGTCATCTGACTGTTTGTTCTACCAAAGGGCGATGATGGAATATCATGCTCGACGTCGTCCGACTGTTTAGGCTGCCCAAGTCCCACGCGGGCATGACATGCTTAACGTAATCCGACCGTGTGTGCAGTCCAAGGGCGATGATGGCATGCAATGCTCGAGCGTCGACTTACTGTGTGTCCTTCCCTAGGACGATGATGGCATGCCACGACTAACGTAGTCTGATCGTGTGTGTTGTCCAAGGGCTATTATGGAATCCGACGATCGACGTCATCCGACGGTGTGTGCTGCCCAACGACCATGTGGGTCATGACACGCTCAACATCATCCTTCCGTGTGTGCTGTCCAAGGGCGATGTTAACATGACATGCCCAACATTTTTTTAGTTGCGTGCTGTCCAAGGGTTATGATGGCATGCCACGCCCGATTTCATCAGAACATGTGTGCATTCCAAGGGCGATGATGTCTTTCCATGCCTAACATTGTCCAACCGTGTTCGCTGCCCAAGGGTCATGATGACATGCCCGATATCATTCGACCATGTTTGTAGTCTAAGGGCGATGATGGCATGCCACGCTCGACATCGTCGATCCTTGTGTGTCGTCCAAAGGTTACGAGGGCATGCCTAGCTGGACGTCATTGGACCGTGTGTGCTGCCCAAGGGCCATGTGGGCATGCCACGCCTGAAGTATTCTGACAGTGTGTGCTTCCCAAGGGATATGATGGCATGTCACGCCCGACATCATCTGATCGTCTATGCTGCCCAAGGGTGATGATGGCATGCCACGCCCGACTTTGTCCGCCCGTGTATGTTGCCCAAGGGCAATGCGGGCATGCCACGCCCGATATCGTCCAACCTTGTGTGCTGTCCAAGGGCGATGATATCATATCACGCCCGACATTGTTCGACCTTATGTCTTGTCCAAGGGATATGAGGGAATGCCACGCCCGACATCGTCTGACCGTGTGTTCTACTGAATGGCGATGATAACATGCAATGCCCTACGTCGTCCGACCGTGTATAGTGTCTAAGGGAGATGATGGCATGTCATGCCCGACGTCTCTTGACCGTGTATGCAGTCCAAAGGCGATGATGAGATGTCATGCACGATGTAGTCCGCCCTTTGTGCTTCCCAAGGGCTATGCTGGCATGCCATGCCTGACGTAGTTCGGCCGTGTGTTTTGCCCAAGGGCGATGATGGCATCTCATGCCCGACGCCATCCGACCGTGTCTGCTAACCAATGGCAATGATGGTATGCCACGCCAAACATTGCCTGACTGTGTGTGCTGACCAACGTCCATGTGGGTATGCCACGCCCGACATAGTCTGATCGTTGTGCTGTCGAAGGGCAATGCAGGCATGCCACGCTTGATGTCGTCCGACCGTGTGTGCTGACCAAGGGAGATGTTTACATGGCACGCCCGACGTAGTCTTACCTTGTATGTTGTCCGAGGGTGATGATGACATTCCACGCCCGACATCGTCAAACCGTGTGTGCTGCAAAAGGGCGACGATGGCATGCAAGGCGAACATCATCCGACCGTATGTGCTGCCAAAGGGCAATGTGATCATGCCACGCCCGACGTCGTTCGACCGTTTGTTCATTCAAAGGGCGATGATAACATGCAACGTCCCACATCGTCCGATCATGTTTCGTGTCAAAGGGCGATGATGGAATGCCATGCCCGACGTCGTCTGTCTGTGTGTGTTGTCCTAAGGCCATGGGGAAATGCCACCCCATGCATCATCCGATAGTGTGTCCTTTCCAAGGGCGATGATAACATGCCACACCCTACGTCGTCTGAATGTGTATTTTGTGCAAGGGAAATGATGGTATGCCACGCCCAAAGTAGTCCGACTGTGAGTCCTACCCAACGGCGATGATGGCATACCACGCCCAACATAGTTTGGTCGTGTGTGTTGTCCAAGGGCGATGATGCAATGCTGCGCTTAATGTTGTCCGAGCGTGTGTGCTTCCCAATTACAATAATGGCATTTCCAAAGTCGACATCGTACGACCGAGTATGTTGCCCAAGGCCGATGATGTCATTCCATGCCCGACGTAGTCCGATCTTGTGTGTTGTCCAATGGAGATGATGGTATGTCATGCACGATGTCGTTTGACCATGTGTGCCGACCTAGGGCCATACGGGCATGCCACGCCCAACGTTATCCGATTGTGTATTCTGTCCAAGGGTGATGATAACATGCCACGCCTGACGTCGTCCGATTGTGTGTGCTGCCCAAGGGAGACGACGGCATGTGACGCTGGACGTCGTCCGACCGTGTGTGCCGCCCAAGTACTACGTGCATGCCACTATCGACAACATCCTACCGTGTGTGCTGCCCAAGGGCGTGATGGCGTGCCACGCACGATGTTTTTCGACCGTTTATGGAGTCCAAGGGCGAGAATCGCATGCCACGCCTGACGTCGTTCGACCGTGTTTGCTGTCCAAAGGCGATGATGGCATGCCACCCCGATGTAGTACAACCATGTGTGCTTCTCAAGGGCGATGATGGGATGTCATGCTCACACGTCATCCGACCGTGTGTGCTATCCAAAGGCGATGATGGTATGCCGCCCGATGTCGTCCGACCATGTGTGTTTTCCAAGGGTGATGATGGCATGTTACTATCGATGTAGTCCGATCGTGTGCTTCCCAAGGACCATGCGGGCATGCCACGCACGACGTCATCTGACCGTGTGTGTTGTCCAAGGATGATGATTACATGCCATACGTGACGTCATTTTTCTGTGTGTGCTGTCCAAGGGCCATGATATCAAGTCATGCCCGTCGTCGTCCAAACATGTGTGTTGCCCAAGCGCTATGCAGGCATATCACGCCTGATGTCGTCCGACCGTGTGTTTTGTCCAAGGGCGATGATAACATGCCACGCCCGACATCATCCGACCATGTATGGTGTTAAAGAGCGATGATGGAATGCCATGCCCGAGGTCGTCCGACTGTGTGTGCTGCCCTACAGTTATGGTGGCATGCAACGACCGACGTAGTCCGATCGTGTGTGTTGTCTAAGGTCTATGATGGCATTCAACTATCGACGTCGTCCGACTCTGTGTGTTTCCTAAGGACCATGCGGTCATGGCACACTCGACATCATTCGACCGTGTGTGTTGTCCAAGGGCAATAAGGCCATGCCATGCCGGACGTTGTTTGTATTTGTGTTCTGTCCAAGGGTGATAATGGCATGCCACGCCCAACGTCATTCGACCGTGTGTGCATTCCAAGGGCAATGATGGCTTGCCATACTCGACATCGTCCGAACGTGTGCGCTACCGAAGGTCCATGATGACATGCCAAGTCTGGTGTAGTCCTATTGTGTGTGTTGTCCAAGGGTGATGATGGCATGCCATGTCCGACGTCGTTTGACTATGTGTGCAGTCTAAGGGCGATCATGACATGCCACGCTTGACGTTGTCCAGCCGTGTGTGCTGTCTAATGGCGATGATGGTATGCCATGCCCGACGTCATCTGACCGTCTGTGCTGCCCCAGGACCATGTAAGCATGCAACGCCTAATGTATTCTGACCGTGTGTGCTGCTAGAGGGCTATAATGGCATGTCACGCCCGACGTCATCCGACCATTTGTGCTTCCCAAGGGAGATGATGGCATGTCACGCCCGACTTTATCCAATCGTGTGTGCTTCCCAAGGGCAATGCAGGCATGCCACGCCCGACGTCTTCCGATTGTGTGTGATGTCCAAGGGCGATGATATCATGTCACGCCTGATGTCGTCCGACCGTGTGTCCTTCGCAATTGCTATGCGGGCATGCCACGCCCGACATTGTCTGACTGTGGGTTTTGCGCAGGGGCGATAATAACATGCAATGCCGACGTCGTCCGACAGTCTATGGTGTCCAAGAGGGATGATGGCAGACCATGCCCGACATCGTGCAACCGTGTGTGTTGTTTAAGGGCGATGATGACATGCCATGCCCGATGTAGTCCACCCTGTGTTCTGCCCAAGGGCCATGATGGCATGCCACGCCCGACGTAGTCTGATCATGTGTGCTGCCCAAGGGCGATGATGGAATGTCATGCCCGACGTCATCCAACCGTGTATGATGCCCAAGGGCGACGATGGCATGCTACGCCCGATATAGTCCGATCATTGTGCTGCCCAAGGGCGATGATTGCATGTCACGCCCGACGTTGTCCCATCGTGTGTGCTACCTAATTTTTTTGATGGCATACCACGCCCGACGTCGTCAGACCATGTGTGTTGCACAAGGGCCATGAAGGAATGCCACGATTGATGTCGTTCGACTGTGTATGGTAACCAAAGGCGATGATAACATGGCACGCCCGACATAGTCCGACTTTTTATGCTGTCCAAGGGTGATGATGGCTTTCCACGCCCGACGTCGTCTGACCGTGTGCTGCCCATGGGCGATGATGGCATGCCACGCGGACGTCGTCCGACCGTGTGTGCTGCACAAGGTCCATGCAGGCATGCCAAGCCAGATGTCGTTCGACCGTGTGTTCTGTCAAAGGGCGACGATAACACGAACACCCCACGTTGTTCGACCTTGTTTGGTGTCAAAGTGCGATGATGGAATTCCAAGCCCGATGTCGTTCGACCGTATGTGCTGCCCAAGGGCGATGATGGCATACCACGCCCGACGTCGTCCGACTGCCTGTGATGCACAAGGGCGATGGTGGCATAAGACACTCTACATCATCCAACCGTGTGTACTGCCCATGTACCATGCGGGCATTCCATGCTTGACGTCATCCGACCGTGTGTGCAGTCCAAGGGCGATGATGGCATGCCATGCCCGACGTCGTCATACTGTGTGTGGTGCACTATGGCGATGATGGCATGCCACGACTAAAGAAGTCCGGTTGTGTGTGCTGTCCAAGGGCTATTATGGCATCCGAAGATCGACATCGTCCGACGGTTTGTGCTGCCCAAGGACTATGCGGTCATGGCACGCTCGACATCATCCATCTGTGTGTGCTGTCCAAAGGCGATGATGACATGACATGCCCTACGTTGTTTATATTTGTATGTTGTCTAAGGGTGATGATGGCATGCCACGCCCGACGTCATCCGAACTTGCGTGCATTCCAAGGGCAATGATGGCTTTCCATGCTCGACGTCGTCCGACCGTGTTCACTGCGCAAGGGCCATGATGACATGCCACGTCCGACATAGTCCAATTCTGTGTGTTGTCCAAGGGTGATGATGGCATGCCATGACCGATGTCGTCTGACCATGTCTGCTGTCTAAGGGCGATGATGGCATGCAACGCTCAACGTTGTCCATCCTTGTGTGCTGTCTAATGGCGATGAAGGCATGCCTATCCCGACGTCCTCCGACCAGGTGTGCTCCCGAGGGCGATGTTGTCATGGCACACTTGAAGAACTCATACAGTGTGTGTTGCCCAAGGGATATGATGGCATGTCATGCACTACAACATCTGACTATTTGTGCTGCACAAGGGCGATGATGGCATGCCACCCCCGACATCATCCGATAGTGTGTCCTTTCCAAGGGCGATGATAACATGCCACACCCTACGTCGTCTGAATGTGTATTTTGTCCAAGGGAAATTATGGTATGCCACTCCCAAAGTCGTCCGACTGTGAGTCCTACCCAACGGCGATGATGGCATACCACGCCAAACATAGTTTGGTCGTGTGTGTTGTCCCAGGGCGATGATGCAATGCCGCGCTTAATGTTGTCCGAGCATGTGTGCTTCCCAATTACAATAATGGCATTGCAAAATTCGACGCCGTACAACCGAGTATGCTGCCCAAGGCCGATGATGGCATGCAATGCCCGACGTAGTCCGATCTTGTGTGTTGTCCAATGGAGATGATGGTATGTCATGCACGACGTCGTTTGACCATATGTGCCGACCTAGGGCCATACGGGCATGCCACGCCCAACATTATCCGATTGTGTATTCTGTCCAAGGGTGATGATAACATGCCACACCTGATGTCGTCCGATTGTGTGTGCTGCCCAAGGGAGACGACGGCATGCGACGCTGGACGTCGTCCAACCGTGTGTGCCGCCCAAGTACTATGCGTGCATGCCACGATCGACAACATTCTACCGTGTGTGCTGCTCAAGGGCCTGATGGCGTGCCACGCACGATGTTTTCGACCGTTTATGCAGTTCAAGGGCGAGAATCGCATGCCACGCGTGACGTCGTTCGACCGTGTTTGCTGTCCAACGGCGATGATGGCATGCCACTCCCGATGTAGTACAACCATGTGTGCTGCTCAAGGGCGATGATAGGATGTCATGCTCACACGTCATCCGACCGTGTGTACTATCCAAAGGCGATGATGGTATGCCGCCCAATGTCGTCCGACCATGTGTGTTTTCCAAGGGTGATGATCGCATTTTACTATCGATGTAGTCCGATCGTGTGCTTCCCAAGGACCATGCGGGCATGCCACGCACGACGTCATCGGACCGTGTGTGCTGTCCAAGGGTGACGATTCCATGCCATACCTGACGTCATTTTTCTGTGTGTGCTGTCCAAGGGCCATGATATCATGTCATGCCCGACGTCGTCCAAACGTGTGTGCTGCCCAATCGCTATGCAAGCATACCACGCCTGATGTCGTCCGACCGTGTGTTCTGTCCTAGGGCGATGATAACATGCCACGCCCGACATCATCCGACCATGTATGGTGTTAAAGAGCGATAATGGAATGCCATGCCCGAGGTCGTCCTACTGTGTGTGCTGCCCTACAGTTATGGTGGCATGCAACGACCGACGTACTCCGATCGTGTGTGTTGTCCAAGGTCTATGATGGCATTCAACTATCGACGTCGTCCGACTGTGTGTGTTTCCTAAGGACCATGCGGTCATGGCACACTCGACATCATTCGACCGTGTGTGTTGTCCAAGGTGAGATAAGGCCATGCCATGCCCGACGTTGTTTGTATTTGTGTTCTGTACAAGTGTGATAATGGCATGCCACGCCCAATGCCATTCGACCGTGTGTGCGTTCCAAGGGCAATGATGGCTTGCCCTACTCGACATCGTCCGAACGTGTGCGCTACCGAAGGTCCATGATGACATGCCAAGTCTTGTGTAGTCATATTGTGTGTGTTGTCCAAGGGTGATGATAGAATGCCATGCCCGATGTCGTCCGTCCATGTGTGCTGTCCAAAGGTAATGATAGTATGCCACACCCAACGTCATCTAACAACGTGTGCTTCCCAAGGGCCATGTGGCATGCTATGCTCGACGTAGTTCGACCTTATGTGCTGCCCAAGAACGATGATGGCATGCCATACCGACGTCGTCTGACCGTGTGTGCTACCCAAGGGCGATGATGGAATGTCACGCCCGACGTCGTTCGACAATGTGTGATGCCCAAGAGCTATAATGGAAAGCCGCACCTAACATTTTGCGACCATTTATGTTGCCCAAGGGCCTTGCAGGAATGTCACGCTTGACTTTGTCCGACCGTGTGTACTGATCAAGGGCGATGATAACGTGGCACGCCCAACGTAGTCTGACTATCTATTTTGTGCAAGGGCGATGCTAGCATTCCACGCCCGATGTCGTCTGACGATGTGTGCTGCCCAAGGGCGATGATGGCATTCCACACCGACGTTGTCTAACCGTGTGTGCTGCCTAAGGGCCATGCGGGCATGAAACGGCTGACGTGGTCCGATCGTGTGTGCTGTCCAAGGCGATGATAACATGGCACGCTCGACGTCCTCTGACCATGTATGATTTCAAAGGGAGATGATGGCTTCCATGCCCAACGTCGTCCGACCGTGTGTGCTATCCAAGGTCTATGATGGCATGCCACGCTGGACGTCATCCGACCGTGTGTGCTGCCCAAGCTCCATGCTAGCATGCAAAGTCGGAAGTTGTCCCACCATGTGTGCTATCCAAGAGCAATGATGGCATGCAACATCAAATGTTGTCGTCCGTGTGTGTTGTGCAAAGGTTATGATGGCATGCCACGCCCGACGTTGTCGGACCGTGTGTGCTATCAATGGGCAAGATGGCATACCACCCCCGACGTAGTCTGACCATGTGTGCTGCCCAAGGGCAATGAAGGCATCTAACGCCCGACGTCATCCGACCATGTATGCTACACAGGGGCGATGATTGCATGACACGCCCAACGTCGTACGACGTTGTGTGCTACTCAAGGGCAATGATGGCATGCCACGCTCGACGTCGTACGACTGTGTGTTCTGTCCAAGGGCGATGATAACATGCCACACTCGACGTCGTCCGACCGTGTATGCTGTCTATGTGAGATTATTGCATGCCACGCCCGACGTCATCCGACCATTTGTGCTGCCCAAAGGACATGCAGGCATGCCACGCCCGACGTCGTTCGACCGTGTGTGTTGTCCTAGGGCGATGATGGCATACCACGCCCGACGTCGTTCGACCGTGTGTGTTGTCCAAGGGAAATGATGGCATGCCACGCTCTATGTTGTCCGACCGTGTGTGCTGCCCAAGGGCGATGATGGCATGCCACGCCCGACGTAGTCTTATCGTGTGTGTTGTTTGATGTGAGGCCAAAATACACATTTTTTATCATTATTTACCTCACATTTATTATTTATATTTTCCCGTTTTGAGCATAAATTTTGTGGATTGTGCTAAATGGTGTATTTTTATTTGTAGGATTAAATTGGTGGGCAAATGAAGAAATTTAAAGATAAAACCAATTAAAAATGGAAGGTTGAAGAAGGAAATCAAGCAAACAACTTAATGGATTAATCTGAATAAAATTATATATATATGTATATATCTATATATATATATATATATATAAATATATATATATATATAAGTGCATCTTGCTGCTGCAAATTGCAAAAAAACTCATGAAAAAGTTGCAGTCTACCATGTGGCATTCCCTCATTGTACTGGCCAATCCATTCACGCGGCACTACACACGGAAAAAAAAAAGTAATAAAAGCACTCCAATTCTTTTTGGATTTGGATTCCTAATTTTTTGGGACTCAATTATTTTATTTAGGGTTTTCTATATTTATAAATAAGGCATGGAAAATTATTATTTAGGAAGCCAAGAAAGAAGATACAAGACATAATATATATTTTTTTCTAGCTTTGGAGCTTTGTAAGAGCCGCCATGGAGGCCGGAGAATTGTGGCTTATTATTTCTTCTCCTTTATTATTTATTTATATTCGTGATTTAAAAAAATATAATTTAGCTACTGTTATTAGCTTTTTATGCTTAACAGAAACAAATTTATTTTGACAAATTTTAATTGTGTTTTTGTGATAATGAGTAGCTAAGCTTAACAACTAGGTTTGTCAGAACCATGAGTGATTAACAAAGTATGAATAGTAATTAAGAAATTCTCAAATAGGTTATTGTATGAATTGATAATTCTTTTGCTTAGAAGTATTTTTAAAGGTGGCCAACGTTAATAACTTGCCTTGTTGCTACTTGCCGGACCAAGGAGGTAATTAATAAGAAAAGACTTATCAACGCTGATTAATTATGACGTCGTCCGATTGTGTGTTGCCCATAGGAGACGACGGCATGCGACGCTGGACGTCGTCCGACCGTGTGTGCCGCCCAAGTACTATGCGTGCATGCCACGATCGACAACATCCTACCGTGTGTGCTTCCCAAGGGCGTGATAGCGTGCCACGCATGATGTTTTTCGACCGTTTATGCAGTCCAAGGGCGAGAATCGCATGCCACTCCTGACGTCGTTCGACCGTGTTTGCTGTCCAAAGGCGATGATGGCATGCCACTCCCGAAGTAGTACAACCATGTGTGCTGCTCAAGGGCGATGATAGGATGTCATGCTCACACGTTATCCGACCGTGTGTGCTATCCAAAGGCGATGATGGTATGCCGCCCGATATCGTCCGACCATGTGTGTTTTCCAAGGATGATGATGGCATGTTACTATAGAAGTAGTCCGATCGTGTGCTTCCCAAGGACCATGCGGGCATGCCACGCACGGCGTCATCGGACCGTGTGTGCTGTCCAAGGGTGATGATTACATGCCATACCTGACGTCATTTTTCTGTGTGTGCTGTCCAAGGGCCATGATATCATGTCATGCCCGACGTCGTCCAAACGTGTGTGCTGCCCAAGCGCTATGCAGGCATACCACGCCTGATGTCGTCCGACAGTGTTTTATGTCCAAGGGCGATGATAACATGCCACGCCCGACATCATCCGACCATGTATGGTGTTAAAGAGTGATGATGGAATGCCATGCCCGAGGTCGTCCTACTGTGTGTGCTGCCCTACAGTTATAGTGGCATGCAACGACCGACGTAATCCGATCGTGTGTGTTGTCCAAGGTCTATGATGGCATTCAATTATCGACGTCGTCCGACTCTGTGTGTTTCCTAAGGACCATGCGGTCATGTCACACTCGACATCATTCGACCGTGTTTTGTCCAAGGGCGATAAGGCCATGCCATGCACGACGTTGTTTGTATTTGTGTTCTGTCCAAGGGTGATAATGGCATGCCACGCCCAACGTCATTCGACCGTGTTTGCATTCCAAGGGCAATGATGGCTTGCCATACTCTACATCGTCCGAACGTGTGCGCTACCGAAGGTCCTTGATGACATGCCAAGTCTGGTGTAGTCCTATTGTGTGTGTTGTCCAAGGGTGATGATGGCATGCCATGTCTGACGTCGTTTGACCATGTATGCAGTCTAAGGGCGATCATGAAATGCCACGCTCGACGTTGTCCAGCCGTGTGTGCTGTCTAATGGCGATGATGGTATGCCATGCCCGACGTCATCTGACCGTCTATGCTGCCCAAGGACCATGTAAGCATGCCACGCCTAATGTATTCTGACCGTGTGTACTGCTAGAGGGCTATAATGGCTTGTCACGCCCGACGTCATCCGACCATTTGTACTGCCCAAGGGCGATGATGGCATGCCACGCCCGACTTTATCCAATCGTGTGTGCTGCCCAAGGGCAATGCAGGAATGCCACGCCCGACGTCTTCTGATCGTGTGTGATGTCCAAGGGAGATGATAACATGAACACCCCACGTTGTTCGACCTTGTTTGGTGTCAAAAGGTGATGATGGAATGCCAAGCCCGATGTCGTTCGACCGTATGTGCTGCCCAAGGGCGATGATGGCATACCACGCCCGACGTCGTCCGACTGCCTGTGATTCACAAGAGCGATGGTGGCATAAGACACTCTACATCATCCAACCGTTTGTGCTGCCCATCTACCATGCGGGCATTCCATGCTTGACGTCATCCGACCGTGTGTGCAGTCCAAGGGCGATGATGGCATGGCATGCCCGACATCGTCATACTGTGTGTAGTGCACTATGGCGATGACGGCATGCCACGACTAAAGAAGTCCGGTTGTGTGTGCTGTCCAAGGGCTATTATGGCATCCGAAGATCGACGTCATCCGACGGTGTGTGCTGCCCAAGGACCATGCGGTCATTGCACGCTCGACAACATCCATCTGTGTGTGCTGTCCAAAGGCGATGATGACATGACATGTCCGACGTTGTTTATATTTGTATGTTGTCTAAGAATGATGATGGCATGCCACGCCCGACATCATCCGCACTTGTGTGCATTCCAAGGGCAATGATGGCTTGCCATGCTCGACGTCGTCCGACCGTGTTCGCTCATACCTGACGTCATTTTTCTGTGTGTGCTGTCCAAGGGCCATGATATCATGTCATGCCCGACTTCGTCCAAACGTGTGTGCTGCTCAAGCGCTATGCAGGCATACCACGCCTGATGTCGTCCGATTGTGTGTTCTGTCCAAGGGCGATGATAACATGCCACGCCCGACAATATCCGACCATGTATGGTGTTAAAGAGCGATGATGGAATGCCATGCCCGAGGTCGTCCTTCTGTGTGTGCTACCCTATAGTTATGGTGGCATGGAACGACCAACGTACTCCGATCGTGTGTGTTGTCCAAGGTCTACGATGGCATTCAACTATCAGCGTCGTCCAACTGTGTGTGTTTCCTATGGACCATGCGGTCATGGCACACTCGACATCATTCGACCGTGTGTGTTGTCGAAGGGCGATAAGGCCATGCCATGCCCGACGTTGTTTGTATTTGTGCTCTGTCCAAGGGTGATAATGGCATGCCACGCCCAATGTTATTCGACCGTATGTGCATTCCAATGGCAATGATGGCTTGCCATACTCGACATCGTCCGAACGTGTGCGCTACCGAAGGTCTATGATGACATGCCAAGTCTTGTGTAGTCCTATTGTGTGTGTTGTCCAAGGGTGATGATGGCATGCCATGTCCGACGTTGTCCCATCGTGTGTGCTGCCCAATTTTTTTATGGCATACCACGCCCGACGTCGTCAGACCGTGTGTGTTGCATAAGGGCCATGAAGGAATGCCATGATTGATGTCGTTCGACTATGTATGCTGACCAAAGGCGATGATAACATGGCACGCCCGACATAGTCCGACTTTTTATGCTGTCCAAGGGTGATGATGGCTTTCCACGCCCGACGTCGTCTGACCGTGTTCTGCCCAAGGGCGATGATGGCATGCCACGCGGACGTCATCCGACCGTGTGTGATGCACAAGGGCCATGCAGGCATGCCACGCCAGATGTCATTCGACCGTGTGTTCTGTCCAAGGGCGATGATAACACGAACACCCCACGTTGTTCGACCTTGTTCGGTGTCAAAGGGCGATGATGGAATTCCAAGCCCGATGTCGTTCGACCGTATGTGCTGCCCAAGGGCGATGATGGCATACCACGCCCGACGTCGTCCGACTGCCTGTGATGCTCAAGGGCCATGCGGTCATGGCACGCTCGAAATCATCCATCTGTGTGTGCTGTCCAAAGGGGATGATGACATGACATGCCCAACGTTGTTTATATTTGTTTGTTGTCTAAGGGTGATGATGGCATGCCACGCCCGACGTCATCCGCACTTGTGTGCATTCCAAGGGCAATGATGGCTTGCCATGCTCGACGTCGTCCGACCGTGTTCGCTGCGCAAGGGCCATGATGACATGCCACGTCCGACATAGTCCAATTCTGTGTGTTGTCCAAGGGCGATGATGGCATGCCATGACAGATGTCGTCCGACCATGTCTGCAGTCTAAGGGCGATGACGGAATGCCACGCTCAACGTTGTCCATCCTTGTGTGCTGTCTAATGGTGATGAAGGCATGCCTATCCCGACGTCATCCGACCAGGTGTGCTCCCAAGGGCAATGTTGTCATGGCACACTTGAAGAACTCTTACAGTGTGTGTTGCCCAAGCGATATGATGGCATGTCACGCACTACAACATCCGACCATGTGTGCTGCACAAGGGCGATGATGGCATGCCACGCCCGACTTTTTTCGACCGTGTGTATTGCCCAAGGGCAATCCGGTCATGCCACGCCTGACATCGTCTGACCATGTGTGCTATCCAAGGGCGATGATATCATGTCACGCCCGACGTCGTTCAACTGTGTTTCCCTCCCAAGGTCTATGGGGGCATGCCACGCTTGATGTTGTCTGAACGTGTGTGTTGACCAAGAACGATGATAACATGGCACGCCCAACGTAGTCTTACCATGTATGCTGTCAAACAGTAATGATGACATTCTTCGCCTGACGTCGTCTAACCGTGTGTGCTGTCAAAGGGCGATGATGGCATGCGACGATCGACGTCGTCCGATCATGTGTGCCGCCCAAGGACCAAGGTCATGCCACGCCCGACGTCATTTAACAGTGCATTCTGTCCAAGGGTGATGATGACATGCCATACATGACGTCTTCTATTGGTGTGTGATGTCCAAGGGCGATGATGGCATGCCACGCCTGACGCTGTCCGACCATGTGTGCGATCCAAGGGCGATGATGCAACGACCGACGTAATCCGATAGTGTGTGCTTTCCAAGGGAGATGATTGCATTCCATGCCTGACGTCATCCGACCGTCTGTGTTGTCCAAGGGCAATGATGGCATGCCACACCCAATGTAGTGCGACACTATGTGTTGCCCAAGGGCGATGGTGGCATGTCATGCCCGACATTGTACAATGATGCCATTTCCCTACCGATCTCGTCCACTATTTGTGTGGCCCAAGGTCCGTGCGGCATGCCAAACACGACATCGTCCAACCGTGTGTGTTTTCCAAGGGTGATGATAACATGCCATGCCCGATGTCATCTGACCGTGTATATTGTATAAGGGCGATGATAGCATGCCACACCCAACGTCCTCTGACTGTGTGTGCTATCAAAGGGCGATGATGACATGCCATACTTGACGTTTTCTATCTATGTGTTTTGTCCAAGGGCGATGATGGATTGCCAAGCCCGATGTAGTCCAACCGTGTATGCTTCCAAAGGGCGATGATGTCATGCCACGCCCAACGTCGTTCGAAAGTGTGTGCTGCCAATGGACCATGCGGGCATTCCATACCCGTCGTTTATCTGTGTGTGTTGTCCAAGGGCGATGATAGCATTCCACGACCAACGTCGTCCGACCGCGTGTGAATTTCAAAGGTTATGATGGCATGTAAAACCCAACGTCGTCCGACCTTGTATGCTTTCCAAGGGAGATGATGGCATGCCACGCCCAACGTCGTCTGATCGTCTCTGCTGCCCAAGGGCGATGATAACATGCAACACATGATGTTGTTCGACCGTGTATGTTACCCAAGGACCATGCATGAATGCCACGCCAGACGTTGTCCGACCGTATGTGTTGCCCAACGCCGATGATGGCATGCCACCCCCGACGTCGTTCGACTGTGTGTGCTGCCCAAGGGCCATGTGGGAATGCCACTCCCGATATCGTCCAATAGTATGTGCAGTCCAAAGGCGATTATGGCATGCCACGCTCGACGTCGTTCGTCCGTGTATGTTGTCCAAATAGGTGATGACATGCGACGCTCGATGTCATCCAACCTCATATGCTATCCAAAAGTGATAATGATATGCCACGCCCGTCATAGTCCGACCATTGGTGCAACTTAAGGGCAATAATGGCATGTAACTCCAAATGTCGTCCGACTGTGTGTGCTGCCCAAGGGCGATGATGACATTCCACGCCCGACGTCGTCCGACTGTGTGCTCAGTCCAAGGCGATTATAGAATGCCATGCCCGATGTCGTCCGTCCATATGTGCTGTCCAAAGGTAATGATAGTATGCCACACCCAACGTCATCTGACAACGTGTGCTGCCCAAGGGCCATGTGGCATGCTATGCTCGACGTAGTCCGACCGTGTGTGTGCCCACGAACGATGATGGCATGCCATACCGACTTCATCTGACCGTGTGTGCTATCCAAGGGCGATGATGGAATGTCACGCCCGACGTCGTTCGACAATGTGTGATGCCCAAGAGCTATAATGGAATGCCACACCTGACATTTTGCGACCATTTATGTTGCCCAAGGGCCTTGCAGGAATGTCACGCTTGACTTTGTCCGACCGTGTGTACAGATCAAGGGCGATCATAACGTGGCACGCCCAACGTAGTCTGACTGTCTATTTTGTGCAAGGGCGATGCTAGCATTCCACGCCCGATGTCGTCTGACCATGTGTTTCCCAAGGGCGATGCAGGCATGCCACGCTCGACGTCTTCCGACTGTGTGTGCTGTCCAAGGGCGATGCTATCATGTCACCCCGACGTCGTCTGATCGTGTGTACTGCCCAAGGTCTATGTGCGCATGCAACGCCCGACATCGTCTGACCATGTGTTCTTCTTAAGGGCGATAATAACATGTCACGCTCGACGTCGTCGGACAGTCAATGGTGTCCAAGAGCGATGATGACTAACCACGCCCGACATCGTTCGACCGTGTGTGCTATCTAAGAACGATGATGGCATGCCACACCTGATGTAGTCCGCCTTGTGTGCTGCCCAAGGGGCATGCTGGCATGCCACGCCCAACGTAGTCTGGCCGTGTGTGTTTCCCTAGGGCGATAATGGCATGTCATGCACGACGTCATCCTACCGTGTGTGCTACCCAAGGGAGATGATGGCATGCCACGCCCGACATCGTCCGACTGTGTGTCTTTCCCAATATCCATGTGGGCATGCCACGCCTGATGTAGTCTGATCGTTGTTCTTCCCACTGGCGATGATAGCATGTCACGCCCGACGTCATCCTATCATTTGTGCTGCCTAAGGGCTATGATGGCATGCCACGCCCGACTTCGTGCGACCATGTGTGTTGCCCTAGGTACATGCAGGCATGCTGCTTGATGTCGTCCGACCGTGTGTGCTGACCAAGGGTGATGATAACATGGCACACCCGACGTAGTTTGACCGTGTATGCTATCCTATGGTGATAATTGCATTCCACGCCCGACGTCATCCGACCGTGTTTGCTACCCAAGGGCGATGATGGCATGCCATACGAACATCATCCGACCATGTGCGCTGCCCTAGGTCAAAGAGATCATGCCACGCCCCATCTCGTCTGATAGCTTGTTCTATCCAAGGGCGATGATAACATGGAACTCCCCACACCGTCCGACCGTGTTTGGTTTCACAGGGCGATGATAGCATGCCATGAAAAATGTCGTTCGACTGTGTGTGCAATCCATTGGCGATGATGGTATGCCACGACCGACGTCGTCCGTCTATGTGTGCTCTCCTAAGGCCATGCTGACATGCCACCCCCGACGTCGTCCGATCGTGTGTGCTTTCCAAGGGTGATGATAACATGTCATGCCCGACGTCGTCCGAATGTGTATGGTTTCCAAGGGAAATGATGGTATTCCACGCCTAACGTCATCAGACTGTGCAGCCTGCCCAACAACGATGATGGCATGCCACAGCCGACGTACCTCAGTCGTGTGTGCTGCCCAAGGGCGATGATGGAATGCCATGCTCAATGTTGTCCGATCATGGCTGCCCAATTACAATAATGGCATTGCCACACCCAAGGCCGTCTAACCGTGTGTGCTGCCCAAGGGCGATGATGGCATGTCATGCCCGACGTAGTCCGATCTTGTGTGCGGTCCAAGGGAGAGTATGGCATGTCATGGTCGACGTCGTTTGACCATTTGTGCTGCCCAAGAACCCTATAGTCATGCCACGCCCGACGTCGTCCGATCGTGTGTTCTGTCCATGGGCGAGATAACATGCAACACCCGATGTCGTTCGACTGTGTGTGATTCCCAAGGGCGACGATGGCATGCGACTCTCGACATCGTTAGACCATGTGTGCCGCCCAAGTACTATGCGGGCATGCCACGCCCGACGTCATCCTACCATGTGTGCTGCCCATGGGCAATGATTGCATGCCAAGCCTGACGTTGTCTGACCGTTTATGCAGTCCAAGGGCGATAATGGCATGCCACGCCTGACATTTTCGGACCGTATGTGCTGTCCAAAGGCGATGATGGCATGCCATGCCCAACGTAGTATGACCCTGTGTGCTGCCCAAGGGCGATGATGGAAAATCATTCTCGACATCGTCTGAACATGTGTGCTGTCAAAAGACGATGATTTCATGTCACGCCCGACGTTGTCCGACCATGCGTGCTTTCCAACTACGAAGATGTCATGTTACGATCGACGTCATCCGATCATGTGCTGCCCAAGGACCATGCGGGCATGCCACACACGACATCATCCGACCGTGTGTGATGTCCAAGGGTGATGATTACATGCCATACCTGACATCATTTTTCTGTGTGTCCTGTCCAAGGGACACGATATTATGTCATGCCCAACGTCATCCGAACGTTTGTGCCGCCCAAGCGCCATGCAATCATAGCACGACCGATGTCATCCAACCGTTAGTTCTATCCAAGGGAGATTATAACATGCCATGCTCGATGTCGTCCAACCATGTATGGTTTTAAAGGACGATAATGGCGTGCCATGCCCGACGTCGTTCGATCGTATGTGCTTTCCAAGGGCGATGATGGCATGCCATGCCCGACGTCTTCCAACCGTGTATGCTGTCAAAGTGCTATGATTACATGCCATACTTGACGTCGTCTATCTGTATGTTTTGTCGAAGGTCGATGATGGCATGCCAAGCCCGACGTAGTCCAACCGTGTATGCTTCCCAAGGGCAATTTGGCATGCCACGCCCAACGTCGTCCGATCATTTGTGCTATCCAAGAACCATGTGGGCATGCCATGCATGACGTCCTCTGACCGTTTATGTTGTCCAAAGGCGATAATGGCATGCCATACCCAAAGTCGTCTGTCGTGTGTGTTGTCCAAGGGCAATGATGGCATACCACTCCCGACGTCTTCTGACCATGTGTGAAGTCCAAGGGAGATGATGGCATGTCACGCCCGACGTTGTCCGACCATGTATGCTTACCAAGGGTGAAGATGGCATGCCACACTGTGCTGTCCAAATGCAATGATGGAATGTCACGCCCGACGTCGTCTGACAGTGTGTGCTACCTAAGGGCGATGATGGCATCCAATGCACGACGTTGTTCGACCATGTGTATTAACCAAGGGCCATGCAGGCATGCCACGCCTTACGTAGTTTGACCGTTTGTGTTGCCCAAGGACGATGATGGCCTGCCACGCTCAACATCGTCAGAATGTGTGTACTGCCTAGGAGACATGTGGGCATGCCACGCCCAATGTCGTCCAACCATACATGCAGTTCATGGGCGATGATGTCATGCCACACTCGACATCGTTTGTCCGTGTCTGTTGTCGAAATGGGTGATTACATTCCACGCTCCATGTCGTCCAACCGTATGTGCTGTTCAAGGGTGATGATGTCATGCCACGCCCGAAGTAGTCCGATCCTGTGTGCAGCCCAAAGTCGATAATAGGATGCCATGGCCAATGTCATCTGACCATGTGTGCTGCACAAAGGCCATGTGGCATGCTACGCCTGACGTAGTCCGACAGCATGTGCTGCCCAAGAGCGATGATGGCATGCCACGCCCGACATTGTCAAACTGTGTGTGTTTCCCAAAGGCAATAATGGCATGTCACGCCCGACCTCGTCTGACCGTGTATCCCAAGGGCTATGATGGCATGCCATGCCCGACGTCGTGCGGTAGTGTGTGTTGCCCTAGGGCCGTGTAGGAATTCCACGATTGACGTCGTCTGACCTTGTGTGCTGATCAAGGGCGATGATAACTTGGAATGCCTGACGTAGTCCGACCGTGTATGCTATCCAAGTGTGATGATGGCTTTCCACGCCCGACGTCGTCGGATCGTGTGTGCTACCCAAGAACGATGATGGCACGCCACGCAGACATCGTCTAACCGCGAGTTCTTACATAGGGCAATGATAACATGCGCGCCCCGCGTCGTCCAGCTGTATTTGGTTCCAAAGTGCGATGATGGCATGCCATGCCTGATGTTGTTTGATCGTGTATGCTGCCCAAGGGTGATGATGGCATGCCACGCCCGACGTCTTCCTACTGCGTGTGATGCCCAAGGGCAATGGTGGCATGCGACAATCTACGTTGTCCAACGGTGTGTACTGCGCAAGGACCATGAGTGCATGGCACACGCGACGTCATCTGACTAATTGTTCTGCCAAAGGGCGATGATGGCATATCATGCTCGACGTCGCCCGACTGTTTATGCTGCCCAAGTCCCATGCGGGCATGACACGCTTAACGTCATCCGACCGTGTGTGCAGTCCAAGGGCGATGATGGCATGCAATGCCCGACGTCATCTTACTGTGTGTCCTGCCCTAGGACGATGATGGCATGCCACGACTAACGTAGTCTGATCGTGTGTGTTGTCCAAGGGCAATTATGGAATCCGACGATCGACGTCGTCCGACGGTGTGTGCTACCCAACGACCATGTGGGTCATGACACGCTCAACATCATCCTTCCGTGTGTGCTGTCCAAGGGCGATGATGCCATGACATGACCAACATTTTGTTCAGTTGCGTGCTGTCCAAGGGTTATGATGGCATGACACGCCCGATTTCATCAGAACATGTGTGCATTCCAAGGGCGATGATGGCTTTCCATGCTTAACATTGTCCAACCGTGCTCGCTGTCCAAGGGTCAAAATGCCATGCCCGATATTGTTCGACCATGTTTGCAGCCTAAGGGCGATGATGGCATGCCACGCTCGACGTCGTCGATCCTTGTGTGTCGTCCAAAGGTTATAAGGGCATGCCTAGCTCGATGTCATCGGACCGTGTGTGCTGCCCAAGGGCCATGTGGGCATGCCACGCTTGAAGTATCCTGACAGTGTGTGCTGCCCAAGGGATATGATGGCATGTCACTCCCGACATCATCCGATCGTCTATGCTGCCCAATGGTGATGATGGCATGCCACGCCCGACTTTGTCCGCCCCTGTATGTTGCCCAAGGGCAATGCGGGCATGCCACGCCCGATGTCGTCCAACCGTGTGTGCTGTCCATGGGCGATGATATCATATCACGCCTGACATTGTTCGACCGTATGTCTTGTTCAAGGGATATGAGGGAATGCCACGCCCGAAATCGTCTGACCGTGTATTCTACTGAATGGCGATGATAACATGCAACGCCCGACGTCGTCCGACCGTGTATAGTGTCTAAGGGAGATGATGGCATGTCATGCCCCACGTCTTTTGACCGTGTATGCAGTCCAAAAGGCGATGATGAGATGTCATGCACGATGTAGTCCGCCCTTTGTGCTTCCCAAGGGCCATGTTGGCATGCCACGCCTGACGTAGTTCGGCCGTGTTTGTTGCCCAAGGGCGATGATGGCATCTAATGCCCGACGCCATCCGACCGTGTCTGCTAACCAGTGGCAATGATGGTATGCCACGCCAAACATTGCCCGACTGTGTGTGCTGACCAACGTCCATGTGGGTATGCCACGCTCGACATAGTCTGATCGTTGTGCTGTCCATGGGCAATGCAGGCATGCCACGCTTGATGTCGTCCGACCGTGTGTGCTGACCAAGGGAGATGATAACATGGCACGCCCGACGTAGTCTTACCTTTTATGTTGTCCGAGGGTGATGATGACATTCCACGCCCGACATCGTCCAACCGTGTGTGCTGCAAAAGGGTGACGATGGCATGCAAGGCGAACGTCATCCGACCGTATGTGCTGCCAAAGGGCAATTTGATCATGCCACGCCCGACGTCGTTTGACCGTTTGTTCATTCAAAGGGCGATGATAACATGCAATGTCCCACATCGTCCGACCGTGTTTCATGTCAAAGGGCGATGATGGAATGCCATGCCCGACGTCGTCCGTCTGTGTGTGTTGTCCTAAGGCCTAGGGGAAATGCCACCCCCGACATCATCCGATAGTGTGTCCTTTCCAAGGGCGATGATAACATGCCACACCCTACGTCGTCTGAATGTGTATTTTGTCCAAGGGAAATGATGGTATGCCACGCCCAAAGTCGTTCGACTGTGAGTCCTACCCAACGGCGATGATGGCATACCACGCCCAACATAGTTTGGTCGTGTGTGTTGTCCAAGGGCGATGATGCAATGCCGCGCTTAATGTTGTCCGAGCATGTGTGCTTCCCAATTAAAATTATGGCATTGCCAAAGTCGACGCCGTACGACCGAGTATGCTGCCCAAGGCCGATGATGGCATTCCATGCCGACGTAGTCCGATCTTGTGTGTTGTCCAATGGAGATGATGGTATGTCATGCACGACGTCCTTTGACCATGTGTGCCGACCAAGAGCCATACGGGAATGCCACGCCCAACGTTATCCGATTGTGTATTCTGTCCAAGGGTGATGATAACATGCCACGCCTGACGTCGGCCGATTGTGTTTGCTGCCCAAGGGAGACGACGGCATGCGACGCTGGACGTCGTCCGACCGTGTGTGCCGCCCAAGTACTATGCGTGCATGCCACGATCGACAACATCCTACCGTGTGTGCTTCCCAAGGGCATGATAGCGTGCCACGCACGATGTTTTTCGACCGTTTATGCAGTCCAAGGGCGAGAATAACATGCCACGCTTGACGTCGTTCGACCGTGTTTGCTGTCCAAAGGCGAAGATGTCATGCCACTCCCGAAGTAGTACAACCATGTGTGCTGCTCAAGGGCGATGATAGGATGTCATGCTCACACGTCATCCGACCGTGTGTGCTATCCAAAGGCGATGATGGTATGCCGCCTGATGTCGTCCGACCATGTGTGTTTTCCAAGGATGATGATGGCATGTTACTATAGATGTAGTCCGAACGTGTGCTTCCCAAGGACCATGCGGGCATGCCACGCACGACGTCATCGGACCGTGTGTGCTGTCCAAGGGTGATGATTACATGCCATACCTGACGTCATTATTCTGTGTGTGATGTCCAAGGGCCGTGATATCATGTCATGCCCGACGTCGTCCAAACGTGTGTGCTGCCCAAGCGCTATGCAGGCATACCACGCCTGATGTCGTCCGACAGTGTTTTCTGTCCAAGGGCGATGATAACATGCCACGCCCGACATCATCCGACCATGTATGGTGTTAAAGAGCGATGATGGAATGCCATTCCCGAGGTCATCCTACTGTGTGTGCTGCCCTACAGTTATGGTGGCATGCAACGACCGACGTAGTCCGATCGTGTGTGTTGTCCAAGGTCTATGATGGCATTCAATTATCGACGTCGTCCGACTGTGTGTGTTTCCTAAGGACCATGCGGCCATGGCACACTCGACATCATTCGACCGTGTGTGTTGTCCAACGGCGATAAGGCCATGCCATGCCCGACGTTGTTTGTATTTGTGTTAGTCTCAATGGTTGTCTTATCTCATACCATCTAAACGATTATCACAATATGGGCATAACCCTTGCATCAATTTAAGAAGACCATGTATAGGTCATACGAAAGTATAATAGTCAATTAAAAGGAAACGAACGATAGAGTCAATAAGCTCATAACAAAATCCGTAAGCTAGATGATGGAATTGCCCTCGAAATTTGACGACCTACCGTACTTTGATGAAAGGAAGAATGCAAGCCTTCAACAATGTTGCCTTTCGAACTCTTCAACGACTGGGACCTAAAATTTTTGGGAAAAGGGAAGACAATGGGGTTAATACTTAATATGTACTATGTATGAGATCTTATGCACATACACAAAAAAACATGCTAAAAGGGACTTTTTAGTCAAAACATGTCATTTTACCGGTTTAGGGGCATTGCACACCAGACATAGTCCAACCGTGTGTGTTGCCCAAGGGCGATGATTGCATACCACGCCCGACGTCGTTCGATCGTGTGTTCTGTCCAAGGGCGATGACAACATGCCACGACCGATGTTGTACGACAGAGTATGCTATCCAAGGGCGATGATGGCATGCCACACTCGACATTGTCCAACCGTTTTTGCTGCACAAAGGCGATGATGAAATGTCACAGCCGACGTTGTCTGACTGGTGTGTTGCCCAAGGGACATACGGGCATGCCAAGCCCGACGTCGTCCGATTGTGTGTGTTTTCCAAGGGCGATGACAACATGCAATGCAATGTCGTCTTAACGTGTATGCTGTCCAAGGGCGATGATGGCATGCCATGTCCAACGTTATTTGACCGTGAGTCCTGCCCAAGGGCAATAATGGCATGCCATGCGTTACGTGGTACGTTCGTGTGTGATAGCATGCCATGCTCAACGTCGTCCAACGTGTGTGCTACTACAGGAACATGATGGCATGCCACGCCCGATGCCATCCTACCGTGTGTGCTGCCCAAGGGCGATGATGGCATGCCATGCCTGACGTAGTCCAATCTTGTGTGTTGTCCAAGGGAGATGATGGCATGCCTTGCTCGATGTCGTCCGACCATGTGTGCTGCCCATGCTCCATGCGGGCGTTGCCACGCCTGACATAGTTTGACTTTGTGTGCTGTCCAAGGGTGATGATGACATGTCACGTTGTCCGACCATGTGTGCATTCCAATGGCAATGATGCCTTGCCACGCCTGACATTGTTTGACTGTGTGTGTTGCCCACGGGCCATGATGGCATGTCACACCCGATGTAGTCTGATCATGTGTGTTTTATAAGGGTGACAATGACATGCCATGTTCGGCGTAGTCAGACCGTATATGGTGTCCAAGGGCGATGATGACATGCCATTCCCGACGTCGTTTGTCTGTGTGTTATGCAAGGGCGATGATGGCATGCCACGCGTGATGTGATCCGACCATGTGAGCTGCCCAAGGGCAATTATCACATGTAACGCCCGACGTCCTCTGACTGTGTGTGCTGCCGAAGGGCAATGATGTCATGCAACGCCAGACGTCGTCCGACAATGTGTTCACTCAAAGGGGGATGATGACATGCCATGCATAACATCATCTGTTCGTGTGTGCTGTCTAAAGGCGATGATGACATGCCACGCCCGACGTCATCCGACCGTTTGTGTTTCCCAAGTACCATGCTAGCATGTCACACACGATGTCATCCGATCGTGTGTGTTGTCCAAGGGCGATCATAACATGCCATGCCCGAAATCATCCGACCGTATCTATTTTCTAAGGGCGATGATGGCATGCCACGCCCGACATCGTCCATCCGTTTGTGCTGCCAAAGGGCAATGATTGCAAGCCACTCCCTACGTAGTCCGATCGTGTGTGCTGTCCAAGGGCGATGATCGCATGCCACGGTCGACGTCGTCCGACTGTGTGGCTGCCCAAGGGCCATGTCGGCATTTCACGCCCTACATAGTCCGACCGTGTGATATGTCCAAGAGCGATGATGGCATGCCATGCCTGATGTAATCCTATCGTGTGTGGTGTCCAAAGGTGATGATGGCATGCCACGCTTGATGTCATCCAACCTTGTGTGGTGCCCAAGGGCCATGCGGGCGTTGCACGTCCGATGTAATCCGACCGTGTGTGCTGGCCAAGGGCGACGATGGCATGCCATGCCCGACGTCGTCTGACTGGTGTGCTGCCCAAGGGCCATGCGGGCATGCCACACCCGACGTTGTCAAGCCGCGTGTGCTGACCAAGGGCGATGATAACATGCCATGTCCGGTGTCGTTCGTTTGTGTGTGTTGTTCAAAGGCCACGATGGAATGCCACGCACGACGTAGTTCGACCGTGTGTGCTTCCCAAGGTTAGTGTTGGAAATTAATGTCTGACGTTGTCGGAACGTGTGTGTTGCACAAGGGAGATGATGGCATTCCACTCCAGACATCGTCCTTCCATGTGTGTAATCCAAAGGCGATGATTGCATGCCTCGTCTACGTCGTTCGACCGTCTGTGCTGTCCAAAAGCCGATGATGGCATTCCATGCCCGACGTCGTCTGACGGGTATGCTGCCCAGGGGCCATAGAGACATGCCACGCCCGACTTTGTCTGACCATGTGTTTAGTCTATGGTCTATGATAACATGCCATGCCTGATTTCGTCCGATCATCTATGTTGTCCAAGGGTGATGATGGCATGTCACATGTGATGTCGTCCGACCGTATGTGTTGCCCAAGGGCGATGATTGCATAGAATGCCAGACATTGTCCGATCGTGTGTTCAGTCCAATGACGATGATGCCATGTCATACTCGATGTCGTATGTCCATGTTGTCTATCGAATGCCAATGTTGGCATGTCAGGCCCGACGTCAATTTTCGTGTGTGCTGTCCAAGGGCGATGATAACATGTCACGCACAACGTCATTAGACCGTGTATGCTTTCCAAAGGAGATGATAGCATGCCACGCCCGACGTTGTCCGACCGAGGGTGCTGACCAAGGGCGATGATTGCAAGCCACCCCCGACGTAGTCCAAATGTGTGTGCTTTCCAAGGGCGATGATGTCATGCCACACTCGACGTCGTCCGACCGTGTGCGCTTCCCAAGGGCCGTGCGGGCATGCCATGCCCTACGTAGTTCGACAGTGTGTTCTGTCCAAAGGTAATGATGGCGTGCCACTCCTGCGTCATCCGACCATGTGTGCTATCCAAAGGCGATGATGGCAATGCAACGCATGACGTCATCCGACCGTGTGTGTTGCCAAAGGTCCATGCGGGCATTGCACGCCAGACGTAGTTCGACCGTTTGTATTTCCCAAGGACGATAATTGCATGCCATCCCCGACGTCATTTGATCGTGTGTTATGTCGAAGGGTGATGACACCATGCCATGCCCGATGTTGTCCGACCGAGTATGCTGTTCAAGTGCGATGATGGCATGCCACTCTTAACATCGTCCGACCGTGTGTGCTGCCCAAGGGCGCTGATGGCATGCCACGCCCGATGTCGTCTGATTGTGTGTGCTGTCCAAGGGCGGTGATGACATGCCATGCCTGACGTCATTTGTCGTTGTGTGTTTCTAAGTGCAATGATGGCAATGCCACGCATGAAGTCATTCGATCGTCTGTGCTTTCGAAGGGCCATACAGGCATTGCACAACAGACGTAGTCCAACCGTGTCTATTGCCCAAGGGTGATAATGGCATACCATGCAGGACGTTGTTCGATCGTGTGTTTTGTCCAAGGGCGATGACAACACGCCACGACCTATGTCGTCGACCAAGTATGCTGTCCAAGGGCGATGATGGCATGCCACACCCGACATGTTCCGACCGTGTTTGCTGCCCAAGGGCAATGATGGCATGCCATGCCCCGACGTCGTCGGACTAGTGTGTTGCCCAAGGGATATACGGGCATGCCAAGCCCGACATTGTCTAATCGTGTGTGTTTTCAAAGGGAGAAGACAACATGCCATGCACAATATTGTTTAAACGTGTATGTTGTCCAAGGGCGATGATGGAATGCCACGCCCGACATCATTCGACCGTGTGTCCTGCCCAAGGGCAATGATGGCATGCCATGCCCGATGTAGCATGGCATGCCACGCTTAACATCGTTAGATGTGTGTGCTACCCCAGGAATAACAAAGCATGCCACGCTCGACATCGTTCGACCGTGTGTGCTTCCCAAGGGCAATGATCGCATGCCACGCCCGACGTCGTCCAACCGTGTGTGTTGTCCAAGGTCGATGATGACATGCCATTCCCGACGTCATTTGTCTATGTGTGTTTCCAAGGGTGATGATGGCATTCCATGCCCGACTTCATTTGTGTTTGTGTGTTTCCAAAGGCAATGATCACATGTATCGCCTGTCATCGTCCAACCGTGTGTGCTGCCCAAAGGAGATGATGGCATACCACGCCCGATCTTGTCGGACAGTGTGTGATGCCCAAGGTCCACGTGGCCATGCCACGCTCAATGTCGTCCATCCGTATGTGTATTCAGAGGGTGATGATGGCATACAATGCCCAACGTCATTCGTACGTGTGTGTTGTCCAAAGGGACGATGACATGCCACGCCTGACATCGTATGACCGTCTGTGTTGTCCAAGGGCGATGATGGCATGCCACGCCCCACATAGTCTGATCGTGTGAGCTTCCCAAAGTCAATGATGGCATGTAATTATCGACGTCTTCCAACCGTGTGTGCTTTCCAAGTGCGATGATGGCATGCCATTACCGACGTCGTCCGACCGTATGTGCTTTCCAAAGGCGATGATAACATGCCACGCCTGACGCTGTCCAACCATGTGTGATGCCCATGGGCCATGTGGCATGCCAGGCCCGACGTAGTCCAACCGTGTGTGCTTCCCAAGGGCAATGATAGCATGCAATTCCATACGTCATCCAACTGTGTATTTACTCCAATGAGGATGATGCTATGCCATATTTCACGTTGTCCTTTCGTGTTTGCTTTCCAAAGGATATGATTGCTTGTCATGCCCGATGTCATCCGTTCATGTGTGTTGTCCAAGGGAGATGATTACATGTCACGCCCAATGTCGTCAGACCGTGTATGCTTTCCAAGAAAGATGATAGCATGACACGCCCGACATCGTCTGACCGTTGGTGCTGACCAAGGGAGATGATTGCAAGCCACTCCCGACGTAGTCAAATAGTGTGTGCTGTCCAAGAGCAATGATGGCATGCCACACTCAACGTTGTCTGACCGTATGTGCTGCCCAAGGGCCATGGGGGCATGCCACGCTCAACGTAGTTCGACAGTGTGTTCTGTTCAAGGGCGATGATGGCATGCCCCGTCTGACGTCATCTGATCGTGTGTACTATCAAAAGGAGATGATGGCAATACCACGCCTGACGTCATCCGACCGTGTGTTCTTTCCAAGGGCCATGCAGGCATTGCACGCCAGACTTAGTCCGACCATTTGTGTTGCCCAAGGGCGATGATGACATGCTATGTCCGAGGTCATTCAGTCGTGTATTCTTTCCAAGAGCGATGACAACATGCCACGCCCGACGTCATCTGTAGTATGTTACCCAAGGGCGATGATGGAATGCCACGCCCGACATCGTCCTACCATCTGTGTTGCCCATGGGCGATGATGGCATGCCACGCCCGACGTCGTCCAACAGTGTGTGCTGTCCAGGGGCAATGATGACATGCCATGCCTGACGTCATTTGTCTGTGTGTGTTTCCAAGGGCAATGATGACATGTAACGCCTGACATTGTCCGACCGTGTGTGCTTCGCAAGGGCGATGATGGCATGGTATACCACGCCCGATGTTTTCCGACTCTGTGTGCTGCCCAAGGGCCATCTGGGCATGCCACGCTCGATGTCGTCCATTCGTATGTGCAGTCCAAGGGCGATGATGGCAGGCAATGCCCGACGTCATTCGTACGTGTGTGTTGTCCAAATGGATGATGACATGCCACACCCGACATCGTATGACTGTGTGTTATCCAATGGCGATGATGGCATGCTACGCCCCACGTACTCTGATCGTGTAAGCTTCCCAAGGGCAATGATGGCATGTAATGCCCAACGTCGTTCGATCATGTGTGCTTCCCAATTGCGATGATGTCATGCCACGCCCGACATCTTCCGACCGTATGTGTTGTCCAAAGGCGATGATAACATGCCACGCCCGATGTTGTACAACTGTGTGATGCCCATGGGCCATGTGGCATTCTAGGCTCGACGTAGTCAAACCGTGTGTGCTTCCTAAGGGCAATGATAGCATGCAATTCCAGACATCGTCCAACCATGTGTTTAGTCCAATGACGATGATGCCATGCCATACTCGACATCTCCCGACATCATCCGTTCGTGTGTGCTGTCCAAGGGCGATGATTACATGACACACTCCGATGTCGTCAGACCGTGTATGCTTTCCTAGGTAGATGATGGCATGCCACACTCGACGTTGTCCGATCGTCGGTGCTGACCAAAATGATTGCAAGCGTCTCCCGACGTAGTCCAATAGTGTGTGTTGTCCAAGGGTGAAGATGGCATTCCACGCTCGACGTTGTCTAACCTTGTGCGCTTCCCAAGGGTCAATTGGGCATGCCACGCCCTACGTAGTTCGACCGTGTGTTATGTCCAAGGGTGATGATGGCATGTCACGCCTGACATCATCCGATCGTGTGTGCTATCCAAAGGCGATGATGGCAATGCCACGCCTGACGTCATCCTACCATTTTTTTTATCAAGGGCCATGCGGTCATTGCAAGCCAGACGTAGTCTGAATGTGTGTATTGCCGAAGGACGATGATGGCATGCCATGCCCGACGTCCTTAGATTGTGTGTTCTTTCCAAGGGCGTTGACAACATTCTACACCCGACGTCGTCTGACCGAGTATGTTGTCGATGGGCAATGATGGCATGCCACACCCGACATCGTCCAACCGTGTGTGCTTCCCAAGGGCAATGATGGCATGCCACGCCTGACGTCGTCCAACCGTGTGTGCTGTGAAAGGGATATGATGACATTTCATGCCCGACGTAATTTGTTTGTGAGTTTCCAAGGGAGATAATGGCATGCCATGCCCGACTTCATTTGTCTATATGTATTTCCAAGGTTAATGATGACATGTAACGCCTGACTTCGTCCGACCGTGTGTGCCGCCCAAGGGCGACAATGGCATGCCACGCCCGACGTTGTCCGACTGTGTGTGCTGCCCAAAGGCCATATGGGCATGCCACGCTCGATGTTGTCCATCCGTATGTGTAGTACAATGGCTATGATGGCATGCAACGCCAGACGTCGTTCATACGTGTGTATTGTCCAATGGGATGATGAAATGTAACACTTCACATCGTATGACCGTCTTTGTTTTCCAAGGGCGATGATGGCATGCCACGCCCCGCGTAGTCAGACCGTGTGAGGTGCCGAAGGGCAATGATGGCATGTAATGCCCGACGTTATCCGACCGTGTGTGCTTCGCAAGGGCAATGATCGCATGCCACGCCCGCCTTCATACGACCATATGTGCTGTCCAAAGACGATGATAACATGCCACGCCTAATGTTGTCGAACCGTGTGTGATGCTCATGGGCCATGTGGCATGCCACGCCCGACGTAGTCCAACCGTGTGTGCTGCCTAAGGGAAATGATGGCATGTGATGCCCGACGTCGTCCAACCGTGTATTCTGCCCAAAGGCGATGATGGCATTGCCACGCCATATGTCATCCGGCCGTGTGTGCTGCCCAAGGGCCATGAAAGCATGCCATGCTTGATGTCCTCTTATCGTGTGTCCTAATTGAGGGCGATGATAACATGGCACGCCGAATGTCGTCCAATTGTGATGTTTTCCAAGATATTGATAATTTGCCACGTCCGACGTTGTCCGACTGTGCGTGCTGTCCAAGGGCGATGATGGCATATTATGCCGATGTCGTCCTACCATGTGCGCAGTCCAATGACGATGATGGCATGCAACGACCAACGTCGTCAGTTCGTGTGTGCAGTCCAAAGGCGATGATGACATGCCATGCCCGATGTCATGCGACCGTGTGTGCTGACCTAGGGCCATGTGGGCATGCCACACCCGACGTTATCCGATCGTGTGTTCTCTCCAAGGGCGATGATAACATGCCACGCCCGATGTCGTCCGACCGCGTATGTTTTCCTAGGGAGATGATGGCATGCCACGCCCGACGTCGTCCGATCGTGTTAGCTACCTAGGGGCGATGATGGCATGTCCCGCCCGACGTCGTCAGACAATGTGTGCTACCCAATGGCGATGATGACCTTCCTTGTCCGACGTCATCTGAGTGTGTGCTGCCGAAGGTCCATGCGGGCATGCTAACCCCGACGTGGTCTGATCGTGTGTGCTGTCTAAGGTCTATGTTAACTTGCCACGCCCGGCGTCATTCGACCATGTATTCTTTCCAAGGGAGATGACGGCATGCCACGCCTGATGTCGTCCACCGTGCGTGCTGCCCATGGGCGATGATGGCATACCACGCCGACGCAGTCCGATCGTGTGTCCTTCCCAAGGGCGATGATGTCATGCCACGCTCGACGTCTTCCGACCGTGTGTGTTGTCCAAGGGTGATGATGGCACGCCATGTCCGATGTCGTTCGTTCGAGTCTGTTGTCCAAAGGAGATGATGGCATGCCACACCTGACGTTGTCCTACCGTGTGTGTTGTCCAAGTGCGATATGGCATATCACGCCTGATGTAGTCCACCATATGTGCTGCCAAAGGGAAATGGTGGCATCTAACGCCCGACGTCATCTGATCATGTGTGCTGCACAAGGGCGATGTTAGCATGCCAAGCCTGACGTTGTACGACACTGTTTGCTGCCCAAGGGTGATGATGGCATTCCACGCTCGACGTTGTTCGATCGTCTAATCTGTCCTAGGGCGATAATAACATGCCACGCCCGACGTCGTACGACCATTTATGTTGTCCAAGGGCTATGATGGCATGCCACGCCCGACATTGTCCAACCGTTTGTGTTTCCCAAGGACCATGATGGCATGCCACGCCCGACGCCGTTCGACCATGTATGCCAAAGGGCGACGATGTGAGGACATGCCCGATGTCGTCAGACCGTGTGCGCTTCCCAAGGAAATAGTGGCATGCCACGCTGATGTCGTGCGACCGTGTCAGCTGCCCAAGGGCCATGCAGGCATGCAACGCCCGACGTCATCCGACCATGTGTTCTATCCGAGGGCGATGATAACATGCCACGCCAACGTCAATATACCGTCTATGTTGTTCTAGGGGGATGATGCCATGTCACGCCCGACCTTGCCCGACCGTGTGTGCTGCCCAATGGCGATGATGACATGCCACGCAAAAGGTATATGTGACCGTGTGTGCTGCCAAACGTCCATGCGGGCATGCCACGCCCGACATGGTCTGATCATGTGTGCTCTCCAAGGGCGATGATAACATGCCACGACCAACGTCGTCTGACCATGTATGCTTCCCAAGGGCGATTATGTCATGCCACGCCCGACGTCGTCCGACCATGTGTGCTGCCCAAGGGCGAAGATATCTTGCCACGTCCGATGTCTTTTTTTCAAGTGTGTTGTCTAAAGGCGATGATGGCATGCCACGCCCGATGTCGTCCGACCTTTGTGTCCTTTTAAAGGCAATATGGGATGCCACGCGTGATGTAGTCAAACCATATATGCTGCTCAAGGGAAATGATGGAATCTAACGCCCGACATCGTTCGATCATGTGTGCTGCAAAAGGGCAATGATGGCATGCCACGCTCAACGTCGTTTGATCGTGTGTTCTATCCAAAGGCGATGATAACATGCAACGCACGACATCGTCCGACCGTGTATGCTGCCCAAGGGCGATGATGGCATGCCACGCCCAATGTCGTTCATCCGTGTGTGTTGACCAAAGGGATGATGACATGCCATGCCCGACATCGTACGGTCGTCTGTGCTATCCAAGGGCGATGATGGTATGCCACGTCCAACGTAGTACAACTGTGTCAGCTGCCCATGATCAATGATGGCATGTAACGCCCGACGCCGTCCGACCGTGTGTGACCAAGAGCGCTGATGGCATGCCACGCCCAACATCGTCCAACCGTTTGTGCTACCCAAGGACAATGATGGCATGCCACGCCCGCCATCGAACGACCATGTGGTTAAGGGCGATGATGGCATGTCATGACCAACGTCGTTCGATCGTGTGTGCTTCCTAATGATGATGGTGGCATGTCCTGCCAACGTCGTCTGAGCGTGTGTGCTGCCGAAGGGCCATGCCGGCATGCCACACCGGACGTCGTGTGATCATTTGTTCTGTCTAAGGGCGATGATGGCATGCCACGCCCGACGTAGTACGACTGGTGAGCTGCCCAAGGGCAATGATGATATGTAATGCCCGACGCCGTCCGACAGTGTTTGCCCAAGGGCGATGATGGGATGCCACGCCCAACATCGTCCAACCGTTTGTTCTTCCCAAAGACCATGATGGCATGTCACACCTGACGCCATATGATCGTGTGTGACCGAAGGCGATGATGGCATGCCACGCCCGACGTTGTCCGACTGTGTGTCCTGCCCAAGGGCCATGCAGGCATGCCACGCTTGACGTCGTCCGACCGTGTGATCTGACCAAAGGCAATGATAACATTCCACGCCCGACATCGTCCAACCGTGTATGCTGTCCTAGGGCGATGATGGCATGCCACGCCCGATGTCGTCCGACCGTATGTGCTGCCCAATGGCGATGATGGCATGTCACGCCTACTTCGTCCGACCATGTGTGCTACCCAATGGCGATGATGTCATTCCACGCCCGACGTCATACGACCGTGTGTTATTCCGAAGGGCTTTGATGGTATGCCATGCCGACATAGTCCGATCGTGTGTGTTGTCCAAGAGTGATGATGTCATGCCACGCTCAATGTCTTCCGACCGTGTGTGCTGCCTGAAGACCATGCTGGCATGCCACGTCCGACATCGTCCGACCGTGTGTGTTTTCCAAATGCGATGATAGCATGACACGTCCGATGTCGTTCGTCCATGTGCGTTGTCCAAAGGCGATGATGGCATGCCTCGCCCAACATTGTCCGACCGCGTGTGCTATCCAAGGGCGATATGGTATGCCACGCCTGACATAGTCCGACCGTGTGCTCTGCCCAAGGGCAATGATGGAATCTAATGCCCGAAGTCGTCCGATCATGTGTGCTGCACAAAGGCGATGATGGCATGCCACGCCCGACATCGTACTACGCTATGTGCTGCTTAAGGGCGATGATGGAATGCCACGCTCGATGTCGTTCAACCATGTGTTCTGTCCAAGGGAGCTGATAACATGCAATGGCCAATATCGTCAAACCGTGTATGCTGTCCAAGGGTGATGATGGCATGCCACGCCCGACATCCTCCGAGCGTTTGCGGTGCCCAAGGACCACGTCCGACGTCGTTCGACCGTATGTGCCCAAGGGCGAAGATGGCATGCCATGCCCAACGTAGTACAATTTTGTGTGTTGTCCAAGTTAGATGATTGCATGTCACGCTCGATTTCATCCGACCATGTGTGCTGCCCAAGGGCCATGAGGTCATGCCACGCCCAACATAGTCAGACCATGTGTGCTGTCGAAGGGCGATGATGGAGTCTTATGCCTGACGTTGTTTGACCAAGTGTACGGCCCAAGGGCGATGATTGCATGCCCACACGACATCGCTCGACTATGTGTGCTACCCTAGGGCGATGTAGGCATGCCACGCCCGATTTTGTCCAACTATTTGTGCAGTCTAAGGGCGATGATGGAATGTCACGCCCGACGTTGTTCGTCTGTGTGTGTTGTCCAAAGGGATGATGACAAGCCATTCCCGACATTGTATGACCGTGTGTGCTTCCCAATGGCAATGATGGCATGCCACGCCCGACGTAGTCCAACCGTGTGTGCAACTGAAGGGCCATGAGGGCATGACATGCCCAACGTGGTCCAATTGTGTGTGTTGTCCAAGGGTGATGATAACATGCCACGCCCGACGTTGTCTGACCGTGTATGTTTTCAAAGGGCGATGATGGCAGTCCACACCTAATGTTGTCCGACCGCATGTGCTGTCTAAGAGCAACGATGTCATGGCACGCTCGACATCTTCCGACCTTGTGTGCTTCCCGATGACCATGCTGACATGCCACGTCCGACGTTGTTCGAACGTGTGTGTTGTCCAAGGGTGATGATGGCATCCACGTCCGATGTTGTTCGTTCATGTGTGTTGTCCAAAGGCGATGATGGAATGCCACGCCCGACATTGTCCGACCGTGTATGTTGTCCAAGGGCGATATATCATGCCACGCCTGATGTAGTCCGACCGTGTATGATGCCCAAGGGCAATGATGGCATCTAACGCCCGACGTCGTTTGATCACGTGTGCTGCATAAGGGCGATGACGGCATGCCACACCCGATGTCGTAGGACGTTGTGTGCTGCCCAAGGGCTGTGATGGCATACAACACTTGACGTCGTTCGACCATGTGTTCTCTCCAACAGCGATGATAACATGCCACACCCGATGTCGTCCAACCGTATATGATGTCCAAGGGCGATGATTACATGCCATGCCCGACGTCGTTTGTCCATGTGTGTTGTCCTAAGGGATGATGACATGTCATGGACGACGTCGTACGACTGTGTGTGCTGCCCAATGGCGATGATGGCATGCCACGCCCGACGTAGTCCGATCGTGTGTGCTACCAAAGTGCCATGCGGGCATGCAACACCCTACATGGTCTGATCGTGTGTGTTGTCCAAGGGCTATGATAACATGCCACGCCTGATGTCATCCGATCATGTATATTATACAAGGGCGATGATAGCATGCTACACCCGATTTTGTACGACCGCATGTGCTTCCCAAGGGCGATGATAGCATGCCACGGCGACAAAGTCCAATCGTGTGTGTTGTGAAAGGGCAATGATGGCATGCCACACTCTACGTCTTCCGATCTTATGTGCTTCCCGAAGACCATGCTGGCATGCCACGCTTGACGTCGTCCAACCGTGTGTGTTTTCCAATGGCGATGATGGCATGCATCGTCCGATGTCATTCATTCGTGTTTGTTGTCTAAAGGCGATGATGGCATGTCTTGCCCGATGTTGTCCGACCGTGTATGCTGTCCAAGGCCGATATAACATGCCACGCCTCACATAGTCCGACCTTGTGTACCGCCCAAGGGAAATGATGGCATCTAACTCCCAACGTTGTCCGATCATGTTTGCTCCACAAGGGGATGATGGCATTCCATGCCCGACGTCGTAGGATGTTGTGTGCTACCCAAGGGCGATGATGGCATGCCACACTCGACGTCATTCGACCGTGTGTGCTGTCCAAAGGCGATGATGGACAGCCACGCTAGACATTGTCTGACTGTTTGTGCTGCCCAAGGACCATGATGGCATGCCACGCTCGACGCCGTCCGACCGTGTGTGCCTAAGGGAAATGATTGCATGCCATTCTCGACGTAGTCCGATCTTAAGTGCTTTCCAAGGAGATGATGGAATGCCACGCTCGATGTCGTGTGACCATGTTTGCAGCCCAAGGTCCATGCGGTCATGCTACGCTCGACGTAGTCCGACCGTGTGTGCTTCCCTAGGGCGATGATGGCATTTTATGCCCGACGTCGTCCGACCGTGTGGGTTGCACAAAGGCGATGATGGCATGCCACACCGACGTCGTCTGACTGTGTGTGCTTCCCAAGGGCCATGTGGTCATGCCACGCCCGGTGTCGTCCAACCGTATGTGTAGTCGAAGGACGATGATGGCATGCCATGCCCAACGTCCTTCGTCCGTGTGTGTTGTCCAAAGGGATGATGACATTCCATGCGCAACATTGTACGATCGTATGTGTTGTCCATAGGAGATTATGGCATGCCACGCCCGACGTTGTACGACCGTGTGAGCTGCCCAAGGGCAATGATGGAATGTAACGCCCGACATCGTTCGACCGTGTGTTCTGCCCAAGGACAATGCTAGCATGCCACGCCCGACATCGTCCGACCGTGTGTGCTGTTCAAGCGCGATGGTGGCATACCACGTCGGATGTTGTTTGTCCGTGTGTGTTGTCCAAAGGCGATGATGGAATGCCACGCCTGACGTAGTCCGATCGTGAGTGCTGCCCAAGGGAAATGATGGCATCTAAATGCCCAACGTCGTCCGATCGTGTGTGCTACACAAGGGTGATGATGGCATGCCACGCTCGACGTCATGCTTCCGTATGTGTAGTCCAAAGGTGATGATGGCATGCAATGTCGATGTCGTCCGACCATGTATGCTGTCTAAGGGCTATGATGGCATGCATGCCTGACATCGTCGGACCCTGTGCATGCTGTTCAAGACCGATGATAGCATGCCACGCCCGATATCGTCCGACCGTGTGTTCATTCCAAGGGCGATTATGGAACGCCACGCTCGACGTCATCAAACTGTGAATGATGTCCAATGGCGATGATGGCATGCCATGCCCGATGTCGTCCGACCATGTGTGCTGCAAAAGTGCAGTGATGGCATGCCATATCCGACGTCATTCGATCGTGTGTGCTGCACAAGGGCGATGATGGCATGCCACGCCCGACGGCGTCAGACCGTGGATGCTGTCCAAGGGAGATGATGGCATGCCACGCTCGATATCGTCCGACGTGTGTCCTGCCCAAGGGCGATGATGGCATGCCATGCCGGACATACTCTAGTCGTTTTTTGTTGTCCAATGGCAATGATTGCATGCCACACTCAACATCGTCCGACCGCGAGTGTTGCCCAAGGACCATGATGGCATTCCATGCCCGACGCCATCCGACCGTGTGTGCTGCCCCACGGCGATGATGGCTTGCCATGCCCGACGTAGTCCGATCTTGTGTGTTGTCCAAGGAAAATGATGGCATTCCACGCTCGACGTCGTCTGACGATGCGTGCTACCCAAGCACTATGCGAGCATTCCATGCCTGACATAGTCCAACTGTGTGTGCTGCTGTCACATCCAGGTTTATCCCTTAGACGTAACTGGCGTCGTCGTCCGTATCAAGGATTAAGACTAGCCTCTTAGACACATGTCATTGCATTCATAGGTTGAATAATGCGGAAAAATTTAAAACTTTCATTATCACTACTTGGAGGTTTACATAGACCTCTACATACACATAATATATATTCATATCGAGTATACATAGACCCTTAGTATAGGAAGGTTATATAGACTTATACTTTTATTGCACATACATATATAAATATATAGAATTAGTCTCAATGGTTGTCTTATCTCATACCATCTAAACGATTATCACAATATGGGCATAACCCTTACATCAATTTAAGAAGACCATGTATAGGTCATACGAAAGTATAATAGTCAATTAAAAGGAAACGAACGATAGAGTCAATAAGCTCATAACAAAATCCGTAAGCTAGATGATGGAATTGCCCTCGAAATTTGACGACCTACCCTACTTTGATGAAAGGAAGAATGCAAGCCTTCAACAATGTTGCCTTTCGAACTCTTCAACGACTGGGACCTAAAATTTTTGGGAAAAGGGAAGACAATGGGGTTAATACTTAATATGTACTATGTATGAGATCTTATGCACATACACAAAAAAACATGCTAAAAGGGACTTTTTAGTCAAAACATGTCATTTTACCCGTTTAGGGACTTAGTGCAATGTCAAGTAAGTCATATCAATTACGGTACATGCTTACTATCTCTACAAGTACTACTTATCCTAACATACCTTAAAGCATGATTTACTACAACCCTAACATCAAAGAGTAATATCACAAGAATGAATAAGAGTCAAACATATCATAATAATCAAGAACACTACTATCAAGTCCTTATCAAGTCAACAAGTGCAATCACAAAGCCAAGCCCCATAACCTTACTCAGTCAAGCATCCTCAACAAGAAAACAGGACAAATGTCAAATTTTACATATCATGGCATTTAGGTTTACATTTCATCATATATTAACATTACGACCCAAGGCATATTCATATATGAACTATTGAACATATAGTATAACCAACGTGCCATGGTCATCATATATAAATCATATATTATCATAACATATACATACATAAGAATCTCCTCGTAAGACTCCCCTGCAGGCTAACTAGTGCAATGTTCAGCTAGAGTCCCATACCCCTACCTAGACTAAGATAGACCCCTTAGGTTATTCAAGTTACAGTTCAATTCCTTTAATTCGTTTTACCTCTTGGGAACATCTTGCCCTAACCGACATCGAGCACATGATCTAGTGTGGAATCCGGTGTCATAAAACCCTACACCGAAAGAAGGCGGACTACTTACCAAGGTAGTACAAAAACATTAAACATAGCAACTATGTGGATCCACTAGGTAGTATTCCTATGGGGTCAACATATTCCAAGAACTAGGAGAATTAGTTGGGAACCTTTTTATGCGCCATGCATTATAGTCTCCAATCTCAAGAGTAATGTAGTGTTCCTACCTTCCCTATGTGGGAAGGGACACTCCTCTATCTAGTTTACTCGGTGCTAAGCTAGAGTCCCTTTTTGAAATGTCTTTAAGACTTTAATTATCAATCATAGCTTAATGTAGGCGATAGGGTATACCCCTTGTATAATCATCATCAATATCTCAATAAGAATAGTATGAGTATAAGTCCTTTCATCACAATTCATATCAGTGAGGTTAACACATTAGCATTTCATAGCATATTAAGGCACATTGGTAGTTTTCACCATCCAAATATCACATACACCTTAATAAACCTCACTACATAGTCAAGACATTTCAATTCAATATCATACCACCCTATAATCCTAGTATAAGGCGTGCTGCAATGTAATATTATGACTTAACAACAATTTATCATAATTGGAAGTAACGATAGAGATTATATGCCTTACCAAGTCTTTCTCATAGTCTATCATCAAGGTCTTACAATCACCAATAACTCAACCAAAGTTGGGGAGTAACTTCATCACACAATGATAACCAATAAGAATAACAAGGCCAATTTCATCTCTATAACACAATTCCTCTTTAGATCAGAACTTGAGATAAGTTACATAGGATAATTTTACATTATAATTCATAACCTAAATCACATCTCAAGAACTAGCATGATAGGCATATAATTTATATTAATTTAAGCATAACAACTCCATAGGGTAGTAATCTAATCAACAACCAACTCAATTGAATGATCACAATATATTATAGGTCAAGATCACTACCTAGGGTTAGGGATAGCGGATCATATTCTTCAATTTAGACAAAACAATCAACAATTACAATAAACAAGTTGAGTTACATGTTAATCTACTCAAATTAACCCTATGAATGCATTAACAACCCATCCATAACTTCAATTTCGTAATTGAATGAAACCCATAAGAGAACTCAACTTTTTGAATCTATTTTGAAGGAAACCTTTGAGGAAAGAGTCTCAAAGGTGAATAGAACCCATACCATAATGTTTTGTTGAGAACTGAAGATGAATTGAACCTTTTCAGCCACCAATTCACCTCCCAAGATAAGCTTCTATGGAGTTTTACAATTAAAGGGAGAAAGAAGAGACAAAGGAGAGAGTTTATTTGAGAGTTGTACTTAGATTAATGAGGATTGTGGGTACTTATAGCGGGACTTAATCAATTTAATTAGTGTCCCTTCAATTCCAAATAACCTTTTACCACTTAATTAATTACATGAAATCATTTAAAATTTGATAATGAAACTCGACCCTCACAGACGAGACCCCGATCGACGGGCCGTCAATGAGTCGACGGACAACCCCCATTCCGTTCTTCACTTCATCGTATTGGTCATAGACTCTGCAGGCGATGGCTTCCTCTAAATTGTCTAAGTGTAGGATGACGCTTGCATCGACGCCCCGTCGATCTACACATAGATTGTACCCTGTAACTCTACACTCCATCAATGAGTTCAGAGGTTGTTCAGGTGAAGGGAACTTCTCCACCATCCTAAGTGTGGGACAACGATGGCATGGACGCCACATCGATCCACACACGGGCTGTCTTTTGTCTCGTCGATACACATTGTCACGTAGTTTTGCATCAAACTATAGGGGTCCTCCTCAAGGGCCCTTGGTTAGTCCATGGGGATTCGTACCCAGACGTTTCAACCATGAAACAAATCAAACACCTATTAGCTACCTTTGCACCAATTTTCGTACATTTCTGACTCCTTAAAGTTAGTCATATAGGCTAAGGCACACTAACATCCCTTTGAACCAATTTCCCGGATGTCATGGACATTTTTGGACGTTTTGGTTCTTAAACCTCCTAAATGACCTATACTAATTAAAAATTGACTTAGAAACAGTTCTTAGACTTTATGACACCTACGTTAGGCTTTACAATGTGTCTTGGATTTTCAAAGTGTTACATTATCCCCCTCTTAGGAACATTCATCCCCGAATGACACTAAAATTCTTTTTAAGGAAGGAATAGACTGAAGACTAGCAGCCCAACCAATCAACAATGTCAAATCAACATAAATCATGTCATTTAAACAAGGCAAATATCAAAACTCATATTACCACACATAAGGCTGAAAACACATCATCATGAGGCATTTCCTTCTCACAACACTTATGAGCTCAACATACATTACATGAGTAAGTAAGGACAAAGTAAACTTAACAACATGCTACCTATCATTTTAGAAAGACTCACCACATCAAAATGCACATCATAACTCAAAACAAGCAAAAGGCAAAATTTCAAGTTTTTAAGAGAAATACTACAGTAACTTCACCATATGTTTTTCGAAAATGCATAATGTGCAAACCTTCACCCAAAAAATCAAGGAACTTCAATTCTATCCATATTTATATTATTAAAAAGAATGACTAACCTTAATTTTCAAAAGGATGAGGTCAACTCGACTTCCTGTCGGCCTCGTCCTCCCATGTTGCACCCTAAACTAGTGGATTTTTCCATAACACCTTTACGAAAACCACCTCTTTTTTCCTCAACTTCTTGACTTACCGATCAAGAATTTGAACCGAAACTTCCTCATAAGAGAGGTTATCTTTGACACCAAGACCCTCAATAGGAAGAATGGACTCAGGATCACTGATACACTTTTTCAACATAGAAACATGGAAAATCGGATGAACCGAAGCCAATTCACTAGGAATTTTAAATTCATAGGCAACCTTACCAACACTTTGCAAGATTTCATAGGGACCCCACATAACGAGGATTCAATTTCCCCTTATTGAAAAATCTAACCACCACTTTCATTGGTGAAATTTTCAAATACACCTTATCACATTCTTCAAACTCCAAATCCCTTCTCCTATGATCGGCATAAGACTTTTGCTGACTATAGGCCATTTGCAACCGGTTCCTTATGATATGAACCTTTTCCAAAGTCGTATAAATTAACCCGAAACCAAGAAGCGATGGCTCACCCACATCAAACCATCCAATAGGAAACCTTTAACTCCTACCATACAAGGCTACGTAGGGAGCCATTAAAATGGATGAATGAAAACTATTGTGGTAGGCAAACTCCACCAAAGGTAAATGTCTATTCCAACTCCCTGTAAAATCAATGATGCACGCCCTAAGCATATGTTCAAGGGTTTGTATCGTACGCTCCGCTTGACCATCCGTTTGGGGATGAAAAGTGGTGCTCAACTTCACTATAGTACCTAACCCTTTTTTGAACGACCTCCAAAATCAAGATGTGAATTGTGCGCCCTGATCCGGTATGATGGATAACGGAATGCCATGGAGGCACACAATCTCATCTATTAAGATTCTTGCATAATCCTCCGTCGAATATGAAGACTTGACAGGAATAAAGTAAGCGGGCTTAGTCAATCGATCCACGACCACCCATATGGAATCATACGTCTTTTAGGTCTGAGGTAAAGCTACTACAAAATCCATATTGATGTCATCCCACTTCCAAGTAGGAGATTTGGATCTCTTATAGTAAGCCACCCGGGTTTAGGTGTTCGTCCTTAACTTGTTGGCAATTCGGACACTTAGTGAAAAACTTCGCAATGTCCCTTTTTAGACCTTCCCACCAATATACCTCCCTTAGGTCATGGTACATTTTTGTCTACCCCAGATGAATTGAGTAGCGGGACCCATGTGCTTCTTATAGGATCTGATCCCTCAACCCATCTACATTGGGAACACATAATCTCCCTTGGTACCTTAACACACCATCTCCCCCTAAGGAGAATGATTCGTTCAAGTTGCCGAGAATCGATTCTTTCAACTCCATCAAGGTTAAATCAAGGTGTTGTTTGGACTTTATCTTAACCACTAAAAATGACTCAGAGTTATGATGTACTATAGCACCCCCATCCGAAGAACTCTCCAACCTCACCCCCAGACTAGACAACCTATGTACTTCTCTTGCTAGGTACTTTTTGGTTTCGTCAAGATGGGATATACTACCCATAGTCTTCTGACTTAGGGCATCCGCAACTACATTAGCCTTCCCGGGGTGATAAAGGACACTCATATCATAAACTTTCAACAACTATAGACAACATCTTTGTCATAGATTCAACTCCTTTTGCGTAAAAACATATTGGTGGTTCTTATGAAAGGTAAAAACATCAGTATGAAGCCCACACAAGTAATGCCTCAAAATTTTCAAAGAAAACACCACGGCCACTTATTCAAGGTCATGTGTGGGGTAATTTCTCTAATCTACGTTTAATTTCCTAGAGGCATAGGTTATCACTTTCCCGTGCAATACACCACAAAACCCTTTGTACCCTCCGTAAAGTAAACAACGGAGAGGAAGTGAGCCTATCTTTCGACAATTAGAAACTTTTCTCACATGACTCTGACCACTCAAACTTCTTGCTCTTTTGAGTCAATGTAATCAAAGGAGACGCAATGGATGTGAAACCATCCACGAACCTTCGATAGTAACCCGCTAAACCCAATAAACTCCTAATATTAGTCAGAGTCAATGGTCTAGGCCAGTTTTTGACCACTTCTGTTTTCCTTGGGTCTACCTCGAATCCCTCACTAGAGATTATGTGCCCAAGAAAAGTCATCGACCTCAACAAAAACTCGCACTTGCTATATTTTGCGTATAATTGATATTCTTTAAGGGTTTGCAATACTACCCTCAAATGACCCATATGATCATCCTCATTCTTAGAATATACCGAGATATCATCAAATAAATACAATGACAAATGAATATGGGTATGTTCAAAATACTCTATTCATTAAATGCATAAATGCTGCAAGAGCATTAGTGAGACCGAAAGACATGACCAAGAACTAATACTTCCCCTACCTAGTCCGAAAGGGCGTCTTTGGTATATCCTCCCCTCTCACCCTAAGTTGTTGATACCCGATCTCAAGTCTATCTTTGAAAAGTAACTCGCCCCTTGGAATTGGTCAAATAAGTCATCAATCATAGGGAGAGGGTACTTATTCCTAATGGTTACCTTCTTGAGTTTGCGGTAATCAATACACATTCTCAAGGATCCATTTTTCTTCTTCACAAACGAAAGTGGAACACCTCACAGTGAAATACTAGGCCTTATAAAACCCTTGTCTAGTAAATCCTTGAGTTAAGCCTTCAAATCTTTCAACTCGGCCAAAGCCATCCGATAAGGAGGAATTGATATGGGATTTTTATCCGGTAGAAAATAAATGTCAAAGTAAAATTTCCTGTTTGGGAGGAATACCGGGAAGGTCATTAGGGAAGACCTCCGACAATTCACTCACTATGGCTAACGACTCGATGGGAGGAACTTCGGAGTCTAAATCTTGGACTCTTACTATATGATAAAGAAAACCTTTTGAGATGATTTTTCATGCTTTTAGACAAGAAATAATACGACCTCTAGTAACAGAATTTCCCCCCTTCCACTCAACAATGGGTTCATTTAGGAAGTTTAACCTCACCACTCTTATCCTACAATTAATGTATGCAAAACATACATGGGACCAATCCATAACCAATATAATATCAAAATCAAACATATCGAGTTCTACTAGATCAATATAATAAGTCCTTCAACACCCCCGTCACAAAGCGCCTCATTTGGTCTCTAGGATCGGAGATAAAAGAAGGAGCATATTTGGAAAACATAATGAATTCTAAAGAGTACTCATGGACACTCTTTCCTCCTTGGCAAAGATTGATGAACTCTGTCACTGTCTCCGCCCTCATCTCCCTAGGGAAGAACCAATCTAGAAAAGTCACCTGAAAGATCTCTAAAGTTACTTGACCACCCCTCACAGCCTAATATCCCTCCAATGCACATACAAAGTTTGAGACACATCCTTGAGTTTGTATGTGGTAAACTCGGTCTTCTATCTTGAAGACACCCCCATAGTGTATAGTATCTTGTAGACCTCATCGATGAAGTCTTGGGGGTGCTAATTAATCTTTTACCTATAGGAAGTAGGAGGGTTCATTTGAGAGAAGTCCCTTACACAGGAAGCCATAGTAGTGATTTATTGATGAGGACGGGGAGCAATATCTCGATTGGCTTGGGCCGTCATAGCTTGGGCGTGAACTGTCGCGGCTTGTACTTGAGTAGTCATGTCTTGGGCCATTCGATCAAGAATGGCCCTCATCTCCGCCTTAGTCATAGGTGGAGGGTTAGTCGGGGCTTGATAAATATTAGCATTTTCCTCAAGTGGAGAATGTTTGTCATCATGGGGAGGAGCTCCCATATTAGCAACTTCCTCCTCAAGTCTTCCAGCTGCATTCCTTAGAGTGTTCATATTTCCTATAATCACAACAATAGGATTAGATGCAAAAGCACACCATAAGTATACTCTACTGGCACAATATAAGATTTCCAAGAAAGAGAGATTCCTAAGAATCATATAGGTTCCTACTCATTCCTACTCATAAGTGTGGCACGCTTCACAATTATGAATACAAACCTACATAAACGTGGTAGAGAGAGATACATAACTAAAAAATATTCAACCTCATGCTCTGATACCAAGTTTGTCACATCCGGGTTTACCCCCTAGACGTACTGGCATCGTCGTCCTATTCAAGGACTAAGACTAGCCTCTTAGTCTCATGTCATTACACTAATGGTTGAAAATGCGGAAAAATTTAAAACTTTCATCATCACTACTTGGAGGTTTACATAGACCTCTACATACACCTAATATATATTCATATTGAGTATATATAGACCCTTTGTAAAGGAAGGTTACACAGCCTTCTTCTTTTATTGCACATATATATATATATATATATATATATATATATATATATATATATTATTAGTCTCAACGATTGCCTCATCTCATACCATCTAAAGGATTATCACAATATGGGCATAACCCTACATCAATTCAAAAAGACCATGTGTAGGTCATACGAAAGTACAATAGTCAATTAAAAAAGAAAGGAACAATAGAGACAATAATCTCATAACAAATTCTGAAAGCTAGATGATGGCATTGCCCTTTAAAGTTGACGACCTACCATACTTGGATGAAAGGAAGAATAAGCCTTCAAGAATGTTGCCTTCCGAACTCTTCAACCACCGGAACCTAAAATGTTTGGGAAAAGGGAAGAAAATGGGGTTAGTACTCTATGTATGTGATCTTACGCACGTACACAAGAAAAACATGCTAAGAGGGACTTTTTAGTCAAAACATGTCATTTACCTTTTTAGGGACATAATGAAAAGTCAAGTCATATCATTCAACCAAACATGCTTACTATCTCAACAAGTAATACTTATCCCAATATACTTGAAAGCATTATTTACCACAACCATAACATCAAGGAATAATATCACAAGAATAAATAGGAGTCAAACATATCATAAGAAGCAAGAGAACTACTCACCAGTCCTTATCAAGTCAACAAGTGCAATGACCAAGCAAAACCCCATAACCTTACACAATCAAGTATCCTCAACAAGATAACATGACCAATGTCCAGCTTTACATATCATGGCATTTAAGTTTACATTTCATCATATATTAATATTACGACCAAAGTCATATTTATAAATGAACTAATTAACATATAGTATCAACAATGTGCCATTTTCATCATATATACATCATATATTATCATAACAAAACATATATAAGAACCTCCTCCTAAGACTCCCCTCAAGGATAACTAGTGCAATGTGTAGGTATAGTCCCATACCCCTACCTATACTAAGCTAGACACCTTATATTATCTATGTTAGAGTTCAAGTCCTTTAATTCGTTTTACCTTTTGGGAACATCTTTTCCTAACCGACATAAACCACATGAGTTAGTGTGCAATCCGTTGTCAGAAAATCCTACACCGAAAGAAGGAGGACTACTTGCCAAGGTAGTACCAAAGCATGAAACATTGCAACTACATGGATCCACTAGCTAGTATTCTTATGGGGGCAAGATAGTTCAAGAACTAGGAGATTTAGTTAGTACCCTCTTTATGCACCATGCGTTATAGTATTTAATCTCAAGAGTAATGTAGTGTTCCTACATTCCCTATGTGGGAAGGGACACTTCTCTATATAGTTCACTTGGTGCTAAGCTAGATTCCCTTTTTGAAATGTCTTTAAGCCTTTAATTATCAATCATAGCTTAATTTAGGCCATAGGGTCTACCCCTTGTATAATCATCATCATCAATATCTAAATAAGAATTGTATGAGTATAAGTCCTTTCATAATAATTTATATAAGTGAGGTTGACATATTAGCATTTCATAAGATATTAAGGAAAATTGATAGTTTCACCATCTTTATATCACACAAACCTTAATCAACCTCACTACATAGTCAAGACATTTCAATTCAACATCATACAACCCTATAATCACCAAGGTGTTACCATCAACTCATAAGTCAATCCAAGTTGGGGAGTAACATCATTACATAATGATAACCAATAAGAATAACAAGGCAAATTTCATCTCTATAATACAATTCATCTTTATATCACAACTTGAGATTAGATTCATAGGCTAATTTCACATTATAATTCATAACCTAGATCACATCTCAAGAACTAGCATTATAGGCATATAATTTATATTAATTTAAGCATAATAACTCCATAGGATAGTAATCTAATCAACAACCAACTCAATTGAATGATCACAATATATTATAGGTCAAGATCACTAACTAGGGTTAGGGATAAAGGATCATATTCTTTAATTTAGACAAAAAAATCAACAATTACCATAATCAAATTGATTTACATGTTAATCTACTCAAATTAACCCTATGAATTCATTAACAACTCATTCATAATTTCAATTTCGTAATTGAATGAAACCGATAAGAAAACTCAACTTTTTGAGATCTATTTTGAAGGAACCTTTTGAGGAAAGAGTCTCAAAGGTGAATAGAACTCATACCTTAATGATTTTTTGTGAATTGAAGATAAATCCACCCTTTTTAAGCCAAAAATTCACTTCCCAAGGTAAGTTTCTATGGAGTCTTCCAATTAGAAAGTGAAGACAGAAGGAAGAGAGTTTATTTGACAGTTTTGTTTAGATTAATGAGGGTTGAGGGTATTTATAGTGGGACTTAATCAACTTAATTAGTTTCCCTTTAATCCCCAACTAACCCCTAAACCACTTAATTAATTAAATGAAATCATTTAAAATTTTGCAGTGTAACTCGACCCTCAAAGACGACCCCCCAATTGACGGGCCGTCTGTGAGTCGACGAACAACCCCCCTCCGTCCTGCACTCCGTCGTCTTGGTTAGAGACTTTGCGGGCGAGGGCTTCCTCCAAATTGTGTATGTATGGGACGACAATGGCATCGACACCCTATCGATCCAGACACGGACCATAGCCTGCACCTCTGCACTCCATCGATGAGTTCAGAGGTTGTGCAGGTGAAGGGACCATCTCCACCAGCCTAAGTGTGGGACGATGGTGTCATCAATCCTCCATCAATCCACACACGGTCCGTCTTCTGTCTCGTCAATGAACAATGCCATGCAATGTGGCATCAAACTACAGGGGTCCTTCTCAAGGGCCCTGGGTTGGTCCTTGGGGAGTCGTACCCAGACGTTTCAATGATGAAACAACTCAAACAACTAAAAGCTACCTTTCCATCAATTTTCGTACATTTATGACTCCGAAAAGTTAGTCAAACAGGCTAAGGCACACTAACATTCCTTTGAACCAACTTCCCGGACGTCATGGACATTTTTTGATGTTTTGGTTCTTAAACCTCCTATATGACCTATATTCATTAAAAATGGACTTATAAAAAGTGTTTGGACTTTATGATACCGATGTTAGGCTTTAAAATGCATCTAGGATTTTCAAGGTGTTATAGCTCTCCAAGGGCAATGATGGCATGCCACGCCCGACGTCGTCCGACTTTGTGTACTGCCTAAGGGCCATGTAGGAATTCCACGCCTGATGTCGTCAAACTAAATATGTTGTCCAAGGGCGATGGTGGCATGCTACGCAAGACGTCGTCCGACTGTGTGTGCATTCCAAGGGCGATGACGCCATGCAACGCCCGACGTTGTCCGATCGTGTTTGTTACTGAAGGTCCATGTCGACATGCCACTCCCGACGTAGTCCGATCATGTGTGTTGTCCAAGGGCGATTATGGCATGCGATGCTCAAAATCGTCCGACCGTGTGTGTTGTCCAAAGAGATGATGATATGTCACTCTCAACGTAGTCCGATTATGTATGATTCCCTAGGGAAATGATGGCATGTAATGCCAGACATCGTCCAACCATGTGTGCTTTCTAATGGCGATGATGGCATGCCACGCCCGACGTCGTCTGACCATGTGTGTAGTCCAAGGGCGACGATAACATGCCACTCCCGATGTCATCTGTCCGTGTGTGCTGCCTAAGGGCGCTGATTGCATGCCACTCCCGACGTAGTCCGATCGTGTGTGCTTTTCAAGGGCGATGATGGCATGACACTTCGGGCATTATCTGACTATGTGTGCTGCCCAAGGGCCATGTGGCATGCCACGCCCGACGTAGTCCGAACGTGAGTACTGCCAAAACGAGATGATGGCATTTCTAACCCGACATCGTCCGACCATGTGTGCTTCCAAAGGGCTATGATGTCATGCCACGCCCGACGTCGTGTGACCGTGTGTGTTGCCCAAAGGCCATGCGGGCATGCCACGCTTCACGTTGTCTGACCGTATGTGCTTACTAAGGGCGATGATAAGATGGCACACCCGAAATAGTCCGACCATGTATGTTGTCCAAGGGTAATGATGGCATTCCACGCCCGATGTCGTCCGACCATGTTTGCTTCCCAAGGGAGATGATGGCATGCCATGCCGACAGGCATCCTCCAATCTTGTGTGCTTCCCAAGAGCCATGTAGGCATTGCCACACCCGACGTTGTCCGACCGTGTATTCTGTCCACAGGATATAATAATATGCCACGCCCGATGTCGTTCGACCATGATTGCTATCCAAGCGCGATGATGGCATTTCACGCCCGACGTCGTCCGACCGTGTGTGCTGCCCAAGAGCTGTGATTGCATGTCATGCCTGATATCGTGCGACCGTGTGTGTTGCCCAAGGGCCATGAGGGCATGCCACGCTTCACTTCGTACGATCGTATGTGCTGAATAATTGCAATGATAACATGGCACGCCAGATGTAGTCTGACCGTGCATGTTGTCCAAGGGTGATGATGATATTCCATGCACGACGTCGTCTGACCGTGTGTGTTTGCCAAGGGAGATGATGGCATTCCATGCCAACAGGCATCCTCCGATCGTGTGTGCTGCCCAAGGACCATGCGGGCATGCCATATCGTACATTGTCTGACCGTGTGTTCTGTCCAAGGGAGATGATAACATGCCACGCCCGATGTCGTTCGATCGTTATTGCTGTCCAAGGGAGATAATGGCGTGCCATGTCTGACGCCATCTGACCTTGTATGCTGCCAAAAGGCGATGATTGTGTGACACTCTCGACGTAGTTCGATCGTGTGTGCTTTCCAAGGGCGATCATGGCATGCCACGCTCGACATCATCAGACCGTGTGTGCTGCCCAAGGGCCATACAGGCATGCCACACCCTACATAGTCCGACCTTGTATTCTATCCAAGGCGATGATGGCATGCTACGCCTAACGTCATTTGATCGTGTGAGCTCTTCAAGGGTGATGATGGCATGCCACGATTTACATCATCCGATCATGTAAGTTTTCCAAAGGAGATGAGGGCATGCCATGCCTTAAATCATCTGACCGCGTGTGCTGCCCAAGGGCAATGATGTCATGTAACGCCCGACGTCGTTCGGTTGTATGTGCTGCCCTAGCGAGATAATGGCATGCCATGCCCTAGGTCGTCCAACTGTATGTGCAGTCCAAGGGCGATGATTGCATGTCACGCCCGACGTAGTTCGTCCGTGTGTATTGTCCAAAAATATAATGACATGTCACACCAGACGTCGTACGACTGTCAGTGTTGTCCAAGGGCGTTGATGGCATGCCACGCTCGACATAGTGTGACCATGTATGCTGCCCAAGGGAAATGATGGCATGTAACGCCCGACGTCATCCGACCGTGTAATGCTGCCCAAGGGCGATGATGGAATGCAACGCCCAACATTGTCCGACCGTGTGTGCATTCCAAGGGCGATGATGGCATGCCACGCTCGACATCGTCTGTCCATGTATGCTGTCCAAAGGCGATGAGGGAATGCCACTCCCGACATCATCAAACCGTATGTGCTGCGCAAAGCCCATGTGGGCATTCCACGCCCAACATAGTCCATCCGTGTGTGCTGCCCAAGGGTGATGATTGCATGTCACAGCCAAAGTCGTTCGACCACGTGTGCTGCCCTAGGGCTATGATGGCATTGCCATGCCTCACATTGTGCGAACTTTTGTGTTGCCCAAGGGCCAGGCGGCCATGCCACGCTTGACGTCGTTTGACCGTGTGTGCTGACCAAGAGCGATGATAACATGGCACGCCCGACGTAGTCTGGCCGTGTATGCTGTCCAAGGGTGATGATGGCATTCTACGCCTGATGTCGTCCTACCGTGTGTGCTTCTAAAGGGCGATGATGTCATGCCACGCTCGACGTATTTGAACTGTATGAGCTTTCCAGGGGCGATGAGGCCATGCTCTACGTCATATGATCATGTGTGCTTCCCATGGACTATGGTGGCATGCCACACCCGATGTCGTTTGACCATATGTGCTGTCGAAGGGCGATGATGGCATTCCACGTCCGATGTCGATCGTTCGTGTGTGTTGTCTAAAGGCGATGAAGGAATACCACGCCCGACGTCGTCCGGCCGTGTATGTTGTTCAAGGGCGAGATGGCATGCCACGCCCTACGTTGTCCGACCGTGTGTGCTACCCAAGGGAAATTATAGCATCTAACTCCCAACGTCATTCGACCCTGTGCGAAGCACAAGGGCAATGATAGCATGGCACAGACGACGTAGAACGACGATGTGTGCTTCCCAAAAGCGATGATGTAATTCCACGCTCGACATCATCCAACCGTGTGTTCAGTCCAAGGACGATGATAACACGCCACGCCCGATGTCATCCGACCGTGTATGCTGTCCAAGGGCGATGATGGCATGCCACGCCCGGGGTCGTCTTACCATGTGTGCTACCCAAGGGCTATGCAGTCATGCCACGCCCGACGTCGTGTTACCGTGTATGCAGTCCAATGGCGATGATGGCATGCCACGCCCGACGTCAACCCATTATTAGTGCTGCCAAAGGGAGATAATGGCATGCTAGGACCGACGTAGTTCGACTGTGTGAGCTATCCAAGGGCGATGATGGCATGTGACGCTCGATGTTGTTCGACCGTGTGTGCAGCCCAAGGGCGATTATGGCATATCACTCCCGACGTTTTCTGATCGTGTGGGCTTCCCAGAGGCGATGATGGCATGCCACGCTCGATATAATCTGATCGTGTGTGCTACCCAAGGGCCATGCAGGCATGCCGCGTCCAACGTCATCCGATCAAGTGTGACTTCCAAGGGTAGTGATAGCATGCCACGCCCGACGTTGTTTGACCGTGTACGCTTTCCATGGGCAATGATGGCATGCCACGCCCGATGTTGTCCTACCTTGTGTACTTTCCGAGGGAGATGATGGCATGCCACGTGTGACGTCGTTGGACTGGGTGTGCTTCCCAAGGGCAATGATGGCATGCGATGCTCGACGTCGTCCGACCATGTGTGTTGCCTAAGGACCATGCAAGCATGTTGCGCCCTATGTTGTCCGCCCGTATTATGTGCTGCCCAAGGGTGATGATGGCATGTCACACCCGACGTCGTCAGACAATTTATGTTGCCCAAGGCCCATGCGGGCATGCCATACCCTACTTAGTCTGACTGTTTTTTCAGTCCAAGGGCGATCATGGCATGCCACACGTGACATCGTCCGACCATGCGTGCTGTCTGAGGGCTATGATGTCATGCCACACCAAACTTCATCTGACCGTGTGTGCTGTCATAGGGCGACGATGGCATGCCACGCCTGACATAGTCTGATCATCTGTGTTGTCCAATGGAGATGATGGCATACGATGATCGACGTCATCCGATCGTGTGTGATGCCCAAGGACCATGTGGTCATGCAACGCCCGACATCTTCTGACCGTGTGTGCTGTCAAAGGGCGATGATGACATGCCATACCCGACGTCGTTTATCTGTGTGTGTTGTCCAAGGGCGATGATGGAATGCCACGCCCGACGCCGTCCTACCGTGTGTGTATTGCAAGGGCAATGAGAGCATGCCACGCCCGACGTAGTCCAATCGTGTGTATTGTCCAATGGAGATGATGGCATGCGACGATCGATGTCGTCCGACCGTGTGCGCTGCCCAAGGACCATGCAGGCATGCCATGCCCAACGTCATGCGACCGTGTGTGCTGTCCAAGGGTAATTATGGCATGCCATGCCCGACATTGTTTATCTGTGTGCGCTATCCAAGGGCGATAATGGAATGCTAAGCTTGACGTCATTCGATCGTGTGTGCTTTCCAAGGGCGATCATGGCATGCCATGCTCGACATCATCAGACCGTGTGTGCTGCCCAAGGGCGATGAGGCCATGCTCGATTTCATATGATCATGTGTGCTTCCCAAGGACTATGGTGGCATGCCACGCCCAACGTCGTTTGACCATATGTGCTTTCGAAGGGCGATGATGGCATTCCATGTCCGATGTCGATCGTTCGTGTGTGTTGTCTAAAGGCGATGAAGGAATACCACGCCCGACGTCGTCCGGCCGTGTATGTTTTCCAAGGGCGAGATGGCATGCCACGCCCTACGTTGTCCGACCGTGTGTGCTGCCCAAGGGCAATGATAACATCTAACTCCAGACGTCATTCGACCCTGTGCGAAGCACAAGGGCAATGATAGCATGGCAAGGACGACGTAGAACGACGATGTGTGCTTCCCAAAAGCGATGATGGAATTCCACGCTCGACGTCCTCCAACCGAGTGTTCAGTCCAAGGGCGATGATAACACGTCACGCCGACGTCATCCGACCGTGTATGCTGTCCAAGGGCGATAATGGCATGCCACGCCCGGGGTCGTCCGACCATGTGTGCTGCCCAAGGGCTATGCAGTCATGCCACGCCCAACGTCGTCTGACCGTGTATGCAGTCCAATGGCGATGATGGCATGCCACGCCCGACGTCAACCCATTATTAGTGCTGCCAAAGGGAGATAATGGCATGCTAGGACCGAAGTAGTTCGACTGTGTGACCTATCCAAGGGCGATGATGGCATGTGACGCTCGATGTTGTTCGACCATGTGTGCTGCCCAAGGGCGATTATGGCATATCACTCCCGACGTTTTCTGATCGTGTGGGCTTCCCAGAGGCTATGATGGCATGCCACGCCCGATATAATCTGACCGTGTGTGCAACCCAAGGGCCATGCGGGCATGCCACGTCCAACGTCATCCGATCATGTGTGATTTCCAAGGGTAGTGATAGCATGCCACGCCCGACGTTGTTTGACCGTGTACGCTTTCCAAGGGCAATGATGGCATGCCACGCCCGATGTTGTCCTACCTTGTGTACTTTCCGAGGGCGATGATGGCATGCCACGTGTGACGTCGTTGGACTGGGAGTGCTTCACAAGGGCAATGATGGCATGCGATGCTCGACGTCGTCCGACCATGTGTGTTGCCTAAGGACCATGCAAGCATGTTGCGCCCTATGTTGTCCGCCCGTATGTGCTGCCCAAGGGTGATGATGGCATGTCACGCCCGACGTCGTCAGACAATTTATGTTGCCCAAGGCCCATGCGGGCATGCCATACCCTACTTAGTCTGACTGTTTGTTCAGTCCAAGGGCGATCATGGCATGCCACGCGTGACATCGTTCGACCATGCGTGCTTTCTGAGGGCGATGATGTCATGCCACACCAAACATCATCTGACCGTGTGTGCTGTCATAGGGAGACGATGGCATGCCACGCCTGACATAATCTGATCATGTCTGTTGTCCAATGGAGATGATGGCATACGATGATCGACGTCATCCGATCGTGTGTGATGCCCAAGGACCATGTGGTCATGCAACGCCCGGCATCTTCTGACCGTGTGTGCTGTCAAAGGGCGATGATGACATGTCATACCCGACGTCGTTTGTCTGTTTGTGTTGTCCAAGGGCGATGATGGCATGCCACGCCCGACGCCGTCCTACCGTGTGTGTATTGCAAGGGCAATGAGAGCATGCCACGCCCGACGTAGTCCAATCGTGTGTATTGTCCAATGGAGATGATGGCATGCGACGATCGATGTCGTCCGACCGTGTGCGCTGCCCAAGGATTATGCGGGCATGCCACGCCCAACGTCATGCGACCGTGTGTGCTGTCCAAGGGTAATGATGGCATGCCATGCCCGACAATGTTTATCTGTGTGCGCTATCCAAGGGCGATAATGGCATGCTAAGCTTGACGTCATTCGACCATGTGTGCATTCTAAGAACGATGATGGCATGCCATTCCCGACATTATCAGACCATGTGTGCTGCCCCAGGGCCATGATGACAGGCCACACCCGACGTAGTCCGATCGTGTGTGTTGTCCAAGGGAGATGATGGCATGCCAAGCCCGATGTCATCCCTCCGTGTGTGCAGTCCAAGGGCGATAATAACATGCCATGCAAGATGTCGTCTTTCCGTGTGTGATGTCCAAAGGCGATGATGTCATGCCACGCCCGACGTGATCCAACCGTGTGTGCTACCTAAGGGCCATGCAAGCATACCACGCCCGACGTAGTCCGACCGTGTGTGTTGCCCAATAGCGATGACGGCATGTCACGCCCAACATAATCCGACTGTGTGTGATGCCCAAGGGCGATGATGGCATACCACGCCCGACGTTGTCCAATCGTGTGCGTTGCCCAAGAGCCATGCAGACATGCCACTCCCGACGTAGTCCGACCGTGTGTGTTGTCCAAGGCCGATGATATCATATCACGCCCGACGTTGTCTGATCATGTGTCCCACGGGCCATCCGAGCATACCACGCCCGACGTCGTTCGATCGTGTATTCTGTCCAAGGGCGATATTAACATGCCACGCCTGACGTCGTCTAATCATGTATGGTGTCCAAGCGGCGTTGATGGGATGACATGCCCAACGTCGTCCGACCTGTGTTTTGTCCAAGGGAGATGATGGCATGTCAAGCCCAACGTAGGACGGCCCTGTGTGCTGCCCAAGGTTAATGATGGCATGTCATGCCTGATGTCGATCGACCGTATGTGTTGCACAAGGCCAATGATCACATGCCACGCCCGACATCGTCTAACCGTGTGTACAGTCGAAGGGCGATGATGTAATGCCATGCCCGACGTCCTTCGACCCTGTGTACTACCCAGGGTCTATTATGGCATGCCATGCGCGACATCATATGACCGTGTGTGTTGCCCAAGGGCGATGATGGCATGCCACGCCTGACGTCGTCCAACCGTATATGCTACCCAAGGGCGAAGATGACACGCCACGCTCGACGTCATCCGACCATGTGTGCTATCCAAGGGCGACGATAACATGCCACGCCCTACGTCGTCCGACCATGTATGCTGTTAAAGTGGGATAATTGAATGCCACGCCCGATGTTGTCCGATTGTGTGTCCTGCTCAAGGGCTATGATGACATGCCATGCTCGACATTGTCTGCTCATGTTTGTTGTCCAAGGGTGATGATGGCATGCCACGCTCAACGTCGTCCGACAGTGTGTACTACCCAAGGGCAATGATGAAATGCCATGCCCGATTTAGTTCGATCTTGTGTGTTGTCCAAGGGAGATTATGGCATGTCACACTCGACGTCGTCTGACCATGTGTGCTGCCCAAGGGCCATCCGGCATGCCACACCCGATGTAGTCCGACAGTGTGTGATGCCCAAGGGTGATGATGGCATATCATGCCCGACGTCATCCGACTGTGTCTCCTATCCAAAGGCGATGATGGAATACCATGCTCGACGTCGTCTGATTTTGTGTGCATTGAAAGTTATGTTGATATTGATATTGATGTTTACATTTACACTAATGTGGGTGTTCACATTTACGTTGACATTGACGTTCACATTCAGGTTGACGATCACGTTCATGTTCACATTCACGCTCATGTTCAAGTTGACGTTCAAGTCGACATTCACTTTGACGTTAACGTTGATGTTCACGTTGACGTTCACATTCACTCTCACATTCATATTAACGTTCATATTCACGTTCACGTTGATATTCACATTGACGTTGATGTTCACGTTTACGCTCACTTTGACGTTCACATTCACGTTCCCGTTGACGTTAACATTCAAGTTGATGTTCACATTGATGTTGACGTTCACGTTGACATTGACATTGATGTTTACATTAACATTCACATTTACGTTGACGTTGACGATCACGTTCAAGTTGACGTTGATGTTGGCATACAAATTGACGTTCACATTGACGTTGACTTTGAAATTTCCAGTAACATTTATTTTTTGTTCATGTTGATGTTTACGTTTATACAAATATGGATGTTGACGTTTACATTGACATTGACATTCACATTCAGTCTGACGTTCAAATTAACGTTCACATTAACGCTCATGTTCTAGTTAATGTTCAAGTCGAACATTCACGTTCACATTCACATTTGATGTTCATGTTGACGTTCACGTTGATGTTTACGTTGACTTTCGCATTCACGTTGACATTCACATTGACGCGGACGTTCATGTTCATCCTCACATTGACGTTCACATTCACGTTCATGTTGGCATTCACGTTGATGTTAATGTTCAATTTGATGTTCAAATTGATATTGACGTCCACGTTGACATTGACAATGATGTTCACATTAACGTTCACGTTCACGTTCATATTTACAATGACATTTACGATCACATTCAAGTTGACATTGATGTAGGAATAGACATTGATGTTCACATTGACGTTGACGTTCGTGTTCACATTGATGTTCACGTTCACATTGATGTTCACATTGACGTTAATATTCACGTTGACGTTCATGTTGATGTTTACGTTTATGTTCATGTTGACGTTCAAGTTTACATTGATGTTTACGTTGACATTCACGTTTACTTATACGTTGACGTTCATGCTGATGTTTACATTTGTTTCATGTTGATGTTTACTTTTACGTTCACATTGACATTGACGTTGATGCTCAAGTTTACATTGACGTTTACGTTGACATTCACGTTCACGTTGATGTTGATGTTGAAATTGACGCTGATATTTTAGTTAATGTTCAAACTCACGTTTATGTTGATGTTGACGTTGACATTGTCGTTGACATTCACGTTGATATTCAAGCTTACATTAACTTTTATGTTGATGTTTACGTTGACGTTGACGTTGACGTTGACATTTACCTTCACATTGTTGTATACGTTAAAATTTATATTGATGTTTATGTTGATGTTTACGTTTACACTAATATGGATGTAGACGTTTATGTTCACGTTGACGTTCACATTTACATTCACATTGATATTGATATTGACATTCACATTGACGTTCAAGTTCACATTAACATTCACGTTGACGTTTACATAGATGTGCATATTGGCATTTAAATTAATCTTGACTTTCACGTTGATATGACGTTCACGTTCACGTTGATGTTGACATTCATGTTTATGTTAACATTGACATTACAGACATGTTAACGTTCATGTTCACATTCACATTCATGTTGACGTTCACATTCATATAGACGTTCATATTGATGTTCACGTGCACATTCTTCTTGACGTTCACGTTAACGTTGACGTTCAAATTGACGTTAAAATTGACGTTCACATTGACATTGAAGTTGACGTTGACATTGACGTTCACGTGTACGTTTACATTGACGATGACGCTCATGTTGATGTTGACGTCGATGTTCATATTGACATTGACATTGGCGTTCACGCAGTTGTTTGTGTTGACGTTCAGTTGATGTTTATGTAGACGCTAATGCTCACGTTGACATTCGAGTTAACATACAAGTTAACCTTCACGTTGATGTTCATATTGATGTTGACTTTCACATTACTGTTAACAATGACATTGATATTGACGTTGACATTGACGTTCACAGTAATGTTGACGTTCACATTCACGTTAAAATTACATTGACATTCGTATTTATGTTGTTATTGACATTAAACTTTACGTTCCCATTTATATTCATGTTTAAGTTCACATACACATTCATGTTTATGTTGACGTTGACATTGACGTTAATGTTGACGTTCATGTTCACATTGACATTGACATTGACGTTCACATTCATTCAACTTAATAGTCATATTTAAGTTGATGTTGACGATCACTTTCAAGTTGACGTTGAAGTTGACGTACACATTGACATTCACATTGACGTTGACGTACACATTGACGTTCACATTTATGTTGACTTTTATATTGAAGTTTACATTGATATTCATGTTTACATTGACGTTCACGTTCAAGTTGATGTTGACGTTACCGTTTGACATTTATGTTCGCGTTCATGCTCACATTGACGTTCATATTCATGTTCATGTTGGCGTTAATGTTGCTGATCACATTTATGTTGAAGTTGAAGTCACATTTACGTGTACGTTGACGTTTACGTTCACATTTACGTTGACAATAATAGTCACGTTCAAGATGACATTGACGTTGACGTACACTATGACATTCAAGTTAAAGTTTACGTTCACACTAACGTTCATGTTTATATTGACGTTCACATTCGCGTTGACGTTAATGTTGATGTTCACATTGACATTGTCCTACATGTTTACATTGACGTTGATGTTGACATTAACATTCACATTAATGTTTACGTTAACGTTCAAGTTTGTAACAAAATTAAAAATGGTTGTGCTAAATAATGATTAATGTTTCTAGAATGCCTACGATTAGACCGGGTTAACAAGGATTGATGCGCGTAGAACTAGACCTCTGAACCATTTCTATAGCCATGCTAACTAACTTGGTGAGTTAGTTGGTCTAGAAAAGTTTGGGTCCAGCCATGTAGGGCTCTCGAATATGAAGATTTACCCGTATGAGTCTTACCAGACATAAAAAGGGGAAATATTAAGTTTGGAGGGTCTAGAGGTAAAATAGTCTTTTTCCAGGATAAGGGTGGTATCGTAATTACCCTAAATATGTAATTAATTATTTAATTAATAAGGTGGAGGGGCATTTTTGGTAGAGAGGGCAGAAATTTCCCTTTTAGCAAAATCTTGCTCCACCCGGGTTTGAACATAGGTGGGAGCAATGATTTAATCTGTTATATTTAAATTGATAGATTAATTTGATAAATTAATAATTAATGGATGATTTTAAAAAAGGGAAAAATCAGATTTTATTTATTAATTATTAATTAATTTTACTAAGTCTTGCCAACAAGTTCTAGTTCTAAAGGGACACTACCTCAAACTTCTCTCTTTCACGCCAACTATCTATCTCGCACGTCAACCTCTCTCTCAACTTCACGTTTTCTCTCTACTTTACAAAACATAAAACAAAACATAATTTACTCACACTTGAAGAACTTACAAAAAACAAGGGAACAAGCTAATCTAAGAAATGAAAAGTTAACGAAATTTCTAGTAGGGTAAGGTGTGAGATTTGTTGGTTGACGTGAATTGGTGGTGAGTTTAGGGCAACAATTTCAGGTTATGAATAAATTTAAAATCAGGTATGGGTTTATCTCCTGGACACCTTTCTCCAAGAGAATTTTCTTTCCCATTAATTCAACGAATCTTGAAACTAGGGTTGTTCCCGTTCTTGTCGAACTTCTTGTTCCTAGTATCTCTTTGATTTCAATGTGAAATAGGTTAGAGATCATGTTGTTGGTATGTTTGCTGGCAGTTTAAGTATGAAATGTGGTTTACGTGATAATGTGTTCATGATTATGTGTTTTGAACTGTAAGCATGTTAAGTTATGTCAACCGAAAGTATGTGAAATATGATATGTTTTTATGGTTGAATTTTATGTGCGAATGTTTGTGTAAATTTTGAGGTGTAAAAGTTGTGTAATGTTTCTGGATGTAATGGTAATTCTTGGCTGAATATAATCATACAAAGATTATACTTAAAGATGCACCAAATGATCCACCAAATGCCTTAAGAATTAATGTATGAATAATGATTAAAAGAAGCTGATAAATAGTGAACAAATTTCCAGCATTTGGTATCTTGGGTTCGCCCAATCAAAGTGGTATAAAATGCAATGAAAACTTAATGTTAAATAAGTAAAATAACTAAGGATAGAACCCAAGACATTTTATATGAATACTACAAAAAAAATCAACAAAAGATTAAGACAAAAATGAATTGGAGGAGACTAAATTTCCAGCTTCCTAGAAATTATAGTCTCGGACAACTTTTAAAAAAATGAACTTCGTTTAAAATTTCTTTTAAATTTGAGGTCATTGGAGACTGAACCCATAACCTCACCAAATGAAAATTTCATAAAAATATTGTGAGAAAAATGCAAGGAAAAATAGATGTGTTGAGTGGGTAATGAACCCACCACCTCTTGAATGGATGAGAGAGTTAGGAGAAAAGTAAAGGAGAAAATAAATGTCAAGAGTGGGGATTGAACCCACAACCTCTTGGATAACTGAGAAAGTTAAGAAATAAATTAAAAGAAAAAATAATGAGCTTGTGGGGAATTGAACCCACAACCTCCTTGACATAAACGAAAAAGGATAGGAGAAAAAGAAATGAAATATTATGGGGTTGATGGAGATAGAACTAGGGTCTCCCAAATCTGAAAAAATGCAATTATGAAGTTTAAAATAAGATTAAGTGTTGTTAAAGAGATTTGAAATCAGGTTCCATTGCCCAATTCCATATTGAAACATAAGTCACACTTAAGTAAATACTTAATGAATGCTGCCTCTAAAGATCGAAATCAATATCTTGGAATATCTACAAGATGCATAAGTCTTGTACCACATAATCTTGGGTAAACATGAATCACTTAGACAAACTATGAATGAAGCCTCATGGCTTGTAAGTGTGGACTCATAAGTCTAGCATACGTTTAAAAGTAGGCGAGCCTAAGATGTATGTGATAAAATGATGTAACCTTAGAAGGGTTAAGTAAGAGTGTGAAACATACTAAATGGCCAAGAGCAATTGCATATGATGAAATGAACATTCACGTCAAGGGGTCAGTAATTATAAAAAGCAAATGTGTTGAAGTTAATGAATGAGGTCACAATATGATAAGAGGCTAATGTGAAATATGAGAGCAATCTCATATTATCCTAAGTAAATTTTGTCAAAACGTACTCACTTATAAGAGTGTAAAACTAATAAAGAGACAAGTCTCTATGAACACTCTAATGAAAGTATTAAAGTTAATGCATACTTAATACTAATGATGATATGAGAATTAATATAATGATTTATGATGTCCTCATGCTAGAATCTAGCTTCCATGATGTATAAGTTGAATGTAAGGGAACTTAATACTGAGCACCGATAGGCTAGCTATGAGCGGTGATGCCTTCCTTCGGGAAGGGCGGAGGTTCACCTAACTCTCATGAAATGAGATTGTCTAGTATACCGGGTATGGGTCTCTTCTTATATCTCCTACTCTTTGAACCTATACAGCCAATATAGGGATCTAGCAGCGTTCTATTTCCTATATACGCTAGCATGTTTTGGTTAAACTTGGCCAGTGATTCCACCCCTTTTTGGTGTGGGGATTACACAATGGATTTCATGATGCTTACATGATCTATGTCAGTTAAGGTTAAAGTTCCCAGAGAAAGAATGAGGCTAGATTCAACGAATGCACATAATGAAATGAACGATACCAAAAGTGTTAGGATAGGATAATCAAGAGGTGAGTTACACTTAATTAATAACACTAGGTTATTCTTGGTCATTGCACAACAAACCCGATGAGAGTCTTAAACTACATCGTAGGTATGACTAGTGGTTATACTAGTATATGAAAGAATGAAAATGAAGTATGTATGAATGAATAAAGCAGACTCTGTGTTTGTTAAAGAAGGCTCCCTACTGGAGGTCCCATACATTGAGCCCTCATTTTAAGAAGTCCTAATGTCAAGTCCATGATTCCAAGGTCTCATTGCATATGAAAGAATGAGGTAAACTACATGATATGATATGTGCAATACGTTTTGTGCTGCTTGCAAAATGATAAGTATGATTGATGCATGTTACTCTCATGGCATGACTTTTCTAATCCAAAATTTTCAAGTCCACTAACTTGACTCTCCATAAATCATCTTTTAGGAAAGAGATATTCTTACTCATGCATGTCAATTGTTGTGTGCTTGCATATACCCATACATAGTACAAGTATGTATTATCCCATACAATATGTACTCTTAGGTGCAGGAACAGGTGAATGTTAGAGCATACAGTACGACGTTGCAGCTATCCGGATGTGGAGTATTCATCCGGATTTGGTAGGACCTCGTTCTTTCAAGGAGGCTTGCCCATTATGATCTAGCATAGATATAGGTTTGAGTTAGTAGAGTATGATCCACTAGCATTTCTTTCTCATCTTATTTCAGACATTGTATTGGTGCCATTTTGGAAAGTATACACTTAATGCAGTATGGAACTGTTTCTTTCATTTAATGATCTTAATATTAGATGGTTGATTGTGAACGTTTATGAGTTTAAGTAGAATGTTTTAAATGAATTTTAAATAACAAAAAGATCAAATTTTCCACTTAAATTAACCTAGATGAAGTAACGATGACGTATGTAGGCTTGTCTGCGACCTTTGAGAGGTCAACGACGCCGGTCTCGTCTGGGGTCTAGACTCCTGTCGTGACAAACACATAGATTTACTAGGATGAGTCTTTACCGGACTTAAAAAGGGAAAATCTTAGGTTTGGAGGGTCTAGGGGTAAAATGGTCTTTTCAAGGCTAAGGTTAATATTGTAATTACCCTAAGGAATTGATTAATTAATTTAATTAAGTGGGCGATTTGGGTCGGGTCGACCCGAAATGACCCTTTTCGCGGTGGTCACTCCACCCGGGTTTGAACCTCAACGGAAGCATCAATTAAATGTTTTTAAATTGAGGTTTATAATCTGATTTTTTGAGGGCTTCATGGTCATTTCACTAAGTTAATTAAATCATATTTTTATTAAGTTAATAAGGAGTCCTAGTGTACCTAATTCCCAAACTGAAATACCTATTCCTAAATTACTCTCTCACGCTTATCTCTCTCACGTTTATCCACTTTTCTCACGTTTTCTTTGCCAAACAAATGTACAGGAGCAAAAAAAAATTACCAAAATTCTTCACACTTGAAGAACTCAGACGAAAAATATAATAAAAAAATAAGCAAAAACGTTAGGAAAACAGGGAAGTTTTTCCGTCGATTTTGGTGTTGAAATTTCGGACTTGAACGTTATTTGGAGAGGATGTTGGACATCAGGTCGTGCATTGAATAAACGTCAAAAAAAGGTATGGGTTTTCTTACTCTTGGTCCCTTTACCAAGAGACCCTTAAGATTCAGTCAATTCTAATCCGAAAACTAGGGTTGTTCCCAGTTGCTTGTCCCTGTCATTAGTTCCCATTGATTCGTAGATTGGATATGTTTGCTGGTAGAATTTAGGGATGTAACGTGTTTTCGTGATAATTATGTGTATTTATGTATGTTTGGAATTATGTGAGTAATGATAGATGTTTTCCGGAAATGTGTGATATGGTTGTGTGGGTGCATTGTTGTGACTATTGGTCACGGATTAGAGCATGAAATGGCATGTTTAAATCATTGTATTTTATGTGCAGGAACGTGTGTAAATCGTGATGTTCATATGAAGTGTAATGTGGCTGATTTGAGTGAATGTTATTAGCTGAATGAATCCATGAAAATGTACCTAAAGATGTCCTAAATGATCAATGAATTATCCTAAAAACTAACGTGTAAATGTTGATGAAAAGGAGCTAGAAATCATGAGAAAATTTCCAGCATTATGTTAGCTTAGTTTTGGCTAATGTTTGAAGTTTGGAGAGTCTGAAAATAATGTTTAAAACATGTGAGTTTAGTAGGGATGGAACCCAAGACCTCAATATAAAAAAGCAATAATTAAAGTAAAATAAAAAGGAGTGAGGCACACGGGATTCGAACCCGAGTGCCCTTATCAATTACCCTAAAATTAAAACAGAATTAAAGAAATGAGAGGAGTGGGATTCAAACCCACCACCTCTCGGTCAAATTTAAGGAAAAACTTAAAAGAAAAATAAAGGTTGAGGAGTGTGGGAATCGAACCCACGACCTCTAAGCAGAATAAATGGAATTAAGGAGAAAATTAAAGTGGGGTTGTGGTGGTTCGATCCCACACCCTCTCGGTCAAACAAAAATGGTTTACGGAAATAGAGAATAAAAGAAAATGAGGTTGTGGGGATTCAATTCCACATCCTCTTGGTTAGAAATGAACAAAAAATAAAGAAATTTAGGGAAAATTAAGAGAAGATGTTGGGGCTAGATCTTGGGTCCCTAAGCCAAGTGGATTAAACTAAAACAAATAAAAATGTAAGTGTTGTCCAAGGGATTCGAAATCGGGTTCCCTTGCCCAATTTCCTTACTGATACATAAGTCATACATGGATAAATGTTCAAAATAATGCTGCCTACATAGATCGAAATTGACGATCTTGGCATACATACAAGATGTCTAAGTCTTGTATCACAAAATCTTAGGAAGATATGAATCACTTAAACGAACTATGAATGAAGCCTCATGGCTTGTATGTATAGACCCATAAGTCTAGTATACGTATAAAAGTAAGTTAACCTAAGATATATGTGATGAAAAGATGTAGCTCTAGAAGGGTTAAGTAAGAGTGTGAAACACATTCAATGGCCATGTACATTGGCATATGATGAAATGAACATTCATGAAAAAGGGGTGAGAAATTATGAAAATCAAATGTGCGAAAGTTAATGAATGTGGTGACAACATGATAAGAGGCTAATGTGAAATATGAGAGAAATCTCAAATGAGCCTAAGTAAATATTACCAAAACGTACTCACCTATGATAGTGTAAAGTTAATGAAGAGATAAGTCTCTATGAACACTCAAATGAAAATATTGAGATTAATGTATACTTAAAACTAATGATGAGATGAGAAATCATTTATTTAGTTATGATGTCCTCATACTAGAAGCCAGCTTCCATGATGTATGAGTTTAATGTAATGGAACTTAATACTGAGCACCGATAGCCTAGCTATGAGGGGTGATGCCTTCTTTCGAGAAAAGGGGAGGTTCACGTAACTCTCATTAGGTGATACTTTCCTGTATGCGGGTATGCGTCTCTTTATATCTCCTAGTATTTCAACCTATACTTCCAATATAGGGTTCTAGCAGGGTTCGACTCCTATATACGCTAGCTTGTTTTGGTTCAATTTGGCCGGCGATTCCACCTCTTTTCAGTGTGGGGTTAAACGCTGGATTTCATGATGCTCACATGATCTATGTCGGCTAAGGTTAAAGTTCCCAAAGAAAGAATAAGGCCAGCCTCAATTAATGCACATTAAGGAATGAACGATATTAAAGGTGTTAATATAGGATAATCAGGATGGGACCTAGACTTATGTAATGACACTAGGTTATTCTTTATCATTGCAAAACAAACCCGGTGAGAGTCTTAAAACTACATCTTAGGTATAACTAGTGGTTGAACGAGTATATGAATGAATGAAATTAAGTATGTATGAATGAATGAAGCAGACTCTGTGTTTGCTAAAGAAAGCTCCCTAGTTGAGGTCCCATATGTTGAGACCTCATTTTGGGAAGTCTTAATGTCAACTTCATGATTCCAAGGTCTCATGGCATATGATCGAATGATATGAAATATGTCAAGTGATATATGCAATATGTTTTGTGCTATATGTAATATGTTATGTGATGTGTGCAAAATGGTACGTATGATGATGCATGTTACTCTCGTGAGTTCCTTAAATCTAAATTTAGCTAGTCCACTGACAAGTGTGTACTAACCCCATACAATATCTACTTTTAGGTGCAGGAATAGGTGGACATTAAATCTTACAGTACAACGTTGCAGCTATCCGGATTTTGAGCTTTCATCCGGACTTGGTCGTCCCTCATGCTTTCGAGGATGTCTACTATTATTATCTAGAATAGATGTAGTCTTTAGCTAGAGAAGCATGTTCCACTAGTGTTTCATTTCCACTTTCATTTCAGACTTTGTATTGGTGCCGTCTTGGCAAAAATACGTTTCATTCAATTATGAACTATTTCTTTCATTTGATAATCTTAATATTAGATGGTCAATTGTGAACGTTTATGAGTTTAAGTAGAATGTTTTACATGAATTTTAAGTAACAAAAAATTCAAATTTTCTAATAAAATTAACCTAGATGAAGTAACTATGATGTATGTAGGCTTGTCTGCGACCTTTGAGAGGTCAACAACGCCGGTTTTGTTTGTGGTCTAGATTCCGGTCATGAAAAAGTTGACATTTACATTGATGTTGACATTCATATTCACATTCACATTCATATTGACATTCTAGTTGACATTCACATTCACGTTCACGTTAACTTTCATGTTGACATTCACATTGGCATTGGCGTTGATGTTGACGTTCACGTTCATGTTAATAGTGACATTGACGTTTCTATTAACATTGACATTACATACACATGATATTGATGTTGACGTTCATGTTCAGGTTCACGTTGACGTTTACATTGACCTTAACATTGATGTTCACGTTCTCCTTGATGTTTATGTTCATATTGATGTTTATATTGACATTAACATTGACGTTCACATTGACGTTCAAGTTGACGTTGATGTTGAGTTCACGTTCACTTTATCATTGACTTTGATGTTCATGTTGACATTGATGTTGACGTTTGCGCTGATGTTTATGTTGACGTTCAGGTTGACGTTTATGATGACATTGACGTTCAAGTTGACGTTCATGTTAACCTTCACATTGACATTCGCATTGATGTTGACGTTCACATTCACTTTCATGTTGACATTGATATTGATGTTGATGTTGACGTTGACATTGATGTTCACGTCAATATTGACGTTCATATTCACATTTACATTAACATTCGTGTTAATATTTATGTTAATGATCATGTTCAAGTTGACATTGACGTTGAAGTTCACATTGATTTTTATGTTAATGTTTGACATTGATGTTTATATTGAAGTTCACATTGACGTTCACATTCATGTTCACGCAAACGTTCACGTTAACATTCACATTCACGTTTACATTGACATTCACAGAGACGTTGACGTGCACGTTCACATTGACGTTTATGTTCAAATTGAGGGTCACATTCACATTCACATTGGCATTCACATAGGTGTTCACATTGACATTGATGTTTACGTTCACATTTACTTTGACAATAATGATCATGTTCAAGTTGACATTGACATTCACGTTTATGTTGTCATTTCTATTGACCTTCACGTTCAAGTTGACATACACGTTAATATTCACATTCACGTTGACTTCAATGTATACGTTTATGTGCATGTTCACGTTGATATGCATGTTCATGTTGACGTTCACATTGACGTTTACATTGACTTTCAAGTTGACGTTTATATTGACGTTCACGAGTACATTGACATTTACGTTATTGTTTACGTTCACATTGATGTTGACATAGATGTTGAAGTTCATGTTGATATTCATGTTAACGTTTATGATCATATTCACTTTCATGTTGGCGTTCACATTGACGTTCACATTGATGTTAATATTATCATTGACGTTCACATTGACATTAATTTTCACGTTGATGTTCATGTTGATGTTTACGTTTACTTTCACGTTTATGTTCACGTCTATGTTTACATTGATGTTGAAGTTGATGTTGATGTTAGCACTGATGTTTTAGTTGACGTTCAAGCTGACGTTTACATTAACATTCACATTGATATTCACATCAACTTTCACGTTGACATTCACATTAACGTTGACGTTCATGTTGACATTGACTTTTAATGTCCACGTTCATATTCATCCCATGTTTACGTTGAAATTTATTTTCACATTGATGTTCATGTTGATGTTTACATTGAGGTTCACGTTCACGTTCATGTTGATATTGACGTTAACGTTCACGTCGATGTTTATGTTGGTGTTCACCTTCACGTTCACATTAACATTGATTTTAACATTGACGTTCACATTGACGATTACGTTGACATTTACGTTAATATTGATGTTTACATTTACGTTTGTACTTATGTGAATATTGACTGTCACGACCAGAATCTAGACCTTAGACGAGACCGTCGTCGTTGACCTATCAGAGGTCGTAGACTAGCCTTCATACGTCATTCTTACTTCATCTAGGTTAATTTTAGCGGAAAATTTAATCTTTTTGTTTTCTTATTTCATGCTAAACATCTTAAACTTAACATCATAGGCATTCACAAATCAACCATCTAATATAGAGATAATCAAATGAAAGAAATAGTTCATAATTACATTAAATGTATTCTTGCCAAAACGGCACCAATACAAAGTCTGAAAATGAAAGTGGAAGGAAACACTAGCGGAACATACTGCACTAGCTAAAGCCTACATCTATGCTAGATAATAACGGTAGACATCCTCGAAAGCATGAGGGCCTACCAAGACCGAATGAAAGCTCCACGTCAAGATAGCAACAACGTCAACCTGTAAGTTCTAGCGTCCACTTGTTCCTGCACCTAAACTTGTAGAATTCTATGGGATTAGTACACACTTGTAGTATGTATGGGTATATGCAAGCATACACCAAGGACATGCATGAGTAAAAATAGCTCTTTCCTAACAACATGATTATGGAAAGTCAAGTTAGTGGACTTTCCAGATTTGGATTAGGAATATCAGTAGACTTGCCAAATTTTGATTAGGAAAGTCATGCCATGAGAGTAACTTGCATCATCAGACTTATCATATTGCACACAACACATAACATCTTGCATATAGCACATAACATATTGCATATAGCACATAACATTTATCATATAATTCGTTTATTTGCAATGAGACATTGGAATCATGGACTTGTCAATACGAATTCCTGAAATGAGGGATCAACATATGGGACCTCATCTAGGGAGCCTTCTTTTATCAAACACAGAGTCTGCTTCATTCATTCATACGTACTTCATTTCATTTGTTTCATAGGCAAGTGTAACCACCAGGTATACCTACGTTGTAGTTTAAGACTTTCATCGGTTTAGCTGTGCAGTGATCAAGAATGACCTAGTGTAATTACTTAAGTCTAGCTCGCCTCTTGATCATCATATCCTAACATCTTTAGTATCATTCATTTCATTACGTGCATCATTTGAGGTTGGCCTCATTCCTTCATTAGGAACTTTAACTTTAACTGACATAGATCATGTGAGCATCGTGTAATCAAGTGTCTCCCCCACACCGAAAAGAGGTGGAATCACTGGCAAAAGTGACCCAAAACATTCTAGCGTACATGGGAATTGAACCCCGCCAGATCCCTACATTGGCAGTGTAGGTTCGAAGACTAGGATATATAAGGATACCCATACCCGGCATGCCGGACAATCTCATCTCATGAGAGTTACGTGAACCTCCGCCCTTCCCGAAAAAAGGCATCACCGTTCATAGCTAGTCTATCGGTGCTCAATATAAAGGTCCATTACATTCAACTCATGCGTCATGTAATCTAACTTCTAGTATGAGGACATCATAGCTCAATAGATGATTTCTCATCTCATGATTAGTATTATGTGTGTTAATCTCAATACTTTCATTAGAGTGTTCATAGAGACTGTCTCTTCATTAACTTTACACACTCATAGGTGAGTACATTTTGGTAACATTTACTAAGGCTCATTTGAGATTGCTCTCATATTTTACATTAGCCTGATATCATGTTTTAACCACATTCATTAACATTTGAACATTTGCTCTTCATAATTACACACCCCTTTTTACGTGAATGTTCATTTCATCATATGTCAATGCACTTGTCCATTTAGTGTGTTTCACACTCTTACTTAACCCTTGTAGGGTTTCATCATTTCATTGTTCATTTCATCATGTGCCAATGCACTTGGCCATTGAGTATATTTTACACTATTACTTAACCCTTGTAGGGTTACATCATTTCATTACATACATCTCCGATTCACTTATTTTAAACGTATGCAAGACTTATGGGTCTATACATACAAGCCATAAGTCTTCATTCGTAGTTCATTTAAGTGATTCATATCTACCTAAGATTACGTGGTACAAGAGTTATGCATATTGTATGTATGCCAAGATCTTGATTTCGATCTAAGTATGCAACATTATTCCTTAATAATTAATTCACATACGACTTATCTATCAATATGGAATTTGGGTAAGGGAACTCGGATTCGTATCTCCTAGAAAACACTTATATTTTTCATTTATTTTACTTTGGAACACACGGCTTGGGGACCCAAGATCAAGCCCCAACGCATTCATTTTATTTTAATTTCTTTTATTTAGATTTTCTCTTTCTTGGCCGAGGGGTTGTGGGATCGAACCTCCACAATCCCTTTTATTTTAATTCCTTTTTCCATGTATTCATCAAGTTGACCATGAGGTTGTGGGATCAAAGCCCCACAGCCTCACTTTATTTTTCATTTAACTCTTCTTTTCTGCCTAGAGGTCGTGGGTTTGATCCCCACACCTCATACTTATTTTCTTTTAATTTTTCCTGAAGCTTGACCGAGAGGTTGTGGGTTTAAATCTCACTACTCTCATTTCTTATTTTCATACTTTATTTTCCAACAAAGACCATGGTTCGAATTCCCTTCACCACATTCTTTTTTACTTCTTTATTTTTCATGGTTTTTAACATGGTGACGTCACGGGTTGAATCCTCCATGACCTCAGTTGTTTTAATTCAGTTTTTCACAACATTTTTAATCCTCTTAATTTGGCCGAAACTCATCATTTGAAACTGGAAATTTTGTTGTTTCTCTTAGGATCTTTTCATCAAGTTACACATTAGTTCTTAGGGAATTTCATAGTTCATTTAGAACGTTTTAGGTATATTTTCATTGATTCGATTAGCCAAGAGTTTCTCACTCAATCAGCCACATTACACTTCATATGAACATCACGATTTACATAAGTTTGTGCACGTAAAATCACAAGCATAACATTACAATTTTATAGCCTTAACCCGATAACACCTAGTCACGGTCACATTTTTGCACACACATGCACATAATTTCAGAACACATAGGTTGTCATTCATACAATTTCAAACACACATAGATGAACATATTCATCACGAAAACTCAACACACGCCTAATGTCTACCAGAAAACATACCCAACCTACGAATCATTGGGAGCTAGTGATAGGGACATGCAATGGGGAACAACCCTAGTTTTCGGAATAGATTCGTCTGAACCTTAGGGGTCCCTTGGGAAAGGGACCAAGAGAGAATAGAACCCATACCTTTTTGACGTTAAAACCTCGACTTTCTGTCCAAAAACTTCTCCAAATACACGTCCAACACCAAAAGATCAGCACCTCACTCGACGGAAAACCTTATCTTTGCCTACGTGATTGATTAATGTTTGATTTTCTCATATTTTTGTGTGAGTTCTTCAAGGGTGAAGAAACTTGGTAAATTTTCTGTTCTTAAATGCTATTTGGCTGATAGAAACATGAATAGGAGAAGAGAGATTGAACATGAAAGTGAGATAGACGTGAGAGGAGAGAGTTACCTTAGGCTTAGGAGTCTAGTTTAGGACTTAGTCAAATAAGGTTTGGTTGATTAAAAAAATAAAAATCTGATTTCCCTTTTATTTTAAATCATCAAATAAATAATAAATATTAATTAATTATATTAGTTTACGACATTAAATAAAAACAATTTAAATCATCATCTCCACCTAGTTTCAAACCCGGGTGGAGCAAGATTTCACTCTAAGAGCAAATTTTCGGCCCTCTCTCCCCAAAATGCCGCTCCACCTTATTAATCAAATAATTAATTATATAATTTAGGTAAATACGATACTACCCTTATCCTAAAAAAAGGCCATTTTACCTCTAGACCCTCCAAACTTAAGATTTCCCTTTTTTAAATCCAGTAAAGACTCATCCGAGTAAATCTTCATATTCGGAGGCCTACATGGCTTGACCCAACCTTTTCTAGATCAAATAACTCTCCAAGTTAGTTGGCTTGGCTGTCGTAAGGGTTCATAGGTCTTGTTCTATGCGCATCAATCCGTGCGAACCCGGTCTAATCATAGGCATTCAAGACACATCAAGCATTATTTAGTATATCCGTTTTTAGGGTTGTTACATTTACATTCCGTTGATATTGATGTTGACATTGACATTCATATTACTTTTCATGTTTATGATGACGTTGACGTTCATGTTGATGTTTACATTGACATTTACATTCACGTTGATGTTCACAGTCACGTTGACATTTACATTCACGTTGATGTTCATATTAACGTTGATGCTTGCATATATGTTCACGTGCATGTTCACGTTGACGTGCACGTTAATGTTGACGTTCAGATTAACGTTTATATTAACTTTCACGTGACCTTTATTTTGACGTTAACGTTGACGTTCATGTTGATGTTTACGTTGACGTTCACCTTCACGCTCACACTCACGTTCACGCTCATCACGTTGTCATTGATGTTAATGTTGATGCTCAAGTTCACGTTGACGATGACATTCACGTTCACGTTGGCGTTCACATTGACGTCCAAATTAACATTAATGTTCATGTTGGCTTCTTTTGTTGTTGTTTACTTATACGTTCACATTGACATTGACGTTGATGTTCAAGTGTACATTGACATTTACGTTGACATTGATGTTCGCGTTGATGTTGACGTTGACGTTAACATTCACCCTGATGTTTTAGTTGACGTTCAAGATGACGTTTATGTTGACGTTGACATTTGAGTTGACGTTGACGTTTACATTGACGTTTACATTTACATTGGTGTTGACATTGACATTGACGTAGATGTTCACGTTGACATTTACATTGGTGTTCATGTTGACATTTACATTGAAATTAATGTTGATGTTGATGTTGACTTTTACCTTTACACTTATGTTGATACTTACATTTATGTTCACCTTGACGTTCATGTTGACATTCACATTAACATTAACGTTTACGTTCAACTTGATGTTCACATTGACATTTACATTCACTCTACGTTAACGTTCACATTCACATTCACGTTGATGGTCACGTTTACGTTCATATTGACATTAACGTTCACATTCACGTTAACGTTCACATTCACTTTCACATTGGCGTTCACATTGACATTGACATTGATGTTGACGTTTATGTTCACGTTTACATTTATATTTACATTGACAATGACGATCACGTTCAAGTTGACGTCGATGTTCACGTTTAAATAACGTTGCCATTCAATATCACATTGACGTTGACATTGATGTTGACGTTAACGTTCATGTTGATATTGACATTGACGTTTATGTTTATTTTTTCATTGACGTTCACATAGACTTTCTCATTGACGTTGAAATTAACATTGACGTTCATGTTGACATTGATATTCACATTCACGTTCACGCCCACGTTTATGTTGACGTTCATGTTCAGATTGATGTTCATATTGATGTTTACGTTGACGTTCACATTGACGTTCAAGTTGACGTTCACATTGACTATCACATTCATGCTCACATTCACGTTAACATTCATATTCACCTTCACATTGACATTCACTTTGATGTTGATGTTCACGTTCAGGTTAATGTTTATATTAACATTGATGTTGACGTTGACGTTTATGCTCACATTGACATTCATATTTACGTCGATTATGATGATCACATTCAAGTTTACATTGACATTTACGTTTATATTGACGTTCACATTGACGTTCACATTGACGGTCACGTTCAAGTTGACGTTCACATTGATGTTCACATTCACTTTGATGTTCACGTATACGTTCACGTGCATGTTCATGTTTACGTTCATATTAACGTTCATGTTTACGTTGATATTTAAGTTCACATTGATGTTTATGTTGACTTTCACATTCACCCTCAGATTCACGTTAACGTTCAAATTCATTTTCACGTTGACGTTCACATTGACATTGACGTTCACATTCATGTTCACGTTGGCTTTTACGTTTACGTTCACATTGGCGTTCACGTTCAGGTTGACATTTATGTCCACATTTACATTCACATTTACGTTGACAATGACGATCACGTTCAAGTTGACATTGATGTACACGTTGATATTCATGTTTACATTAATGTTGACGTTCAATGTCACATTGACGTATCATTCAATGTCACATTCACGTTGATGTTGATGTTGACATTGACGTTCATGTTGATGTTGACATTGACATTCATGTTAGTATTTATGATGACGTTGACATTGAATTTCGCATTGACATTGATGTTAACATTGACGTTCTTATTGACATTCACGTACACGTTCACGTTCATGCCCACATTTATGTTGACGTTCATGTTTATGTTGATGTTTATGTTGACATTCACGTTGATGTTCACGATGACATTCAAGTCGACGTTCACGTTGATGTTCACTTTGACGTTCACATTCACACTCACATTCACGTTGATGATCACATTGACGTTGACGTTCACATTCACGTCTATATTTACATTCGCATTCATATTGACATTGACATTAATGTTCACGTTTACGTTCACTTACGTTAATAATGACGATCATGTTGAAGTTTACATTGATGCACACGTTGATGTTCACGTTTACATTAACATTCACGGTAAGGTTGACATTAACGGTGACATTCACATTCACATTAATGTTAACATTGACGTTCATGTAGATCATAGGATTGACGTTGACGTTCATTATCAAATTGACATTGACATTAACGTTCATGTTGATATTGATGTTAACATTCACATTAGTGTTTACATTGACGTTGACATTACCGTTGACATTCATATTGACATTGACATTCATGTTCATGTTCACACCCACATTTACGTTGATGTTCATGTTCACATTGATGTTCATGTTGATGTTTACATTGACATTCACGTTGACAGTCACGTTCACATTTATTTTGATGTTGATGTTAATATTTACTTGAAGTGTATGTTTATGTTGACATAGACGTTCCACGTTAACATTGACGTTGACATTGACATTCACATTGACGATTACATTGACATTTACGTTAATTTTGATGGTGATATTTATGTTTACACTTATATGGATATGGACATTTACATTCATGTTGACGTTCATGTTGACATTGATGTTCATGTTTACATTCACGTTAACGTTCACATTTCTCGATGATGTTTGCGTTCATGGGGACGTTAATATTTACATTAATGTTAATGTGTACGTTGATGTTCAAATTGACGTTGACGTTGACTTTCACGCTATTGTTTATCTAAGACGTTCAAGCTGACATTTACATTTATGTTAAAATTGACGTTGATGTTAACTTTGAAATTCACGTTCACATCGACATTTAGAATTACGTTGGGGTTTACGTTCTCGTTCACATTCATGTTGAAGTTCACGTTCATGTTCAAGTTGATGTACAATTGACAATGACTTTCACGTTGACATTGACATTGATGTTCACATTGACGTTCACATTAACATTCATATTAACGTTGACATTGAAGATCACGTTCAAGTTGACGTTGACATTTTATTAACATTGACGTTTACATTTACGTTGAAATTTACATTGAAGCTCACATTGATGTTCACATTCATGTTGACATTCACGTTAACATTAAGGTTCACGTTAAAGTTCACATTCATGTTCACGTTCACGTTAACATTCACACTCACATTTACATTGACGTTCACATTGACGTTTACGTTGACGTCGACATTGACGTTCATGTTGACGTTCACGTTGACAATCACATTCACGGTCACGTTGACATTCACGTTAATGTTCACATTGATGTTCACGTTGACGTACATGTTGATGTTCACATTTAAGTTCACGTTCACATTGACGTTCACATTTACTTTGACATTCAAATTGACGTTCACATTCAAGTTCATATTCACGTTCACGTTAACATGGATATTCACGTTGACATTCACGTTCACGTTTACATTGACGTTGACATTGACATTGAAATTAACATTGATGTTTATATTGACGTTCAAGGTGATATTGGCATTCATATTCACGTTCATGTTACATTCACGTTCTAGTTGACTTTCACGTTCATGTTCACGTTCACGTTTACCTTCACATTGATGTTCACATTGACATTGACGTTCTTGTTCACGTTGATGTTTACATTGACATTTATGTTAATATTGATATTACATTCACGTTGATATTGACGTTAACATTCACATTCATGTTGATATTCACATTTACATTTACATTAACGTTGATGATAACGTGCACGTTCTCCTTGATGTTCTCATTCATGTTGACATTCACATAGACGTTGACGTTGACATTCACGTGCACGTTCTCCTTGATGTTCATGTTCACGTTTACATTGAAGTTGATGTTGACGTTGACATGCAAGTTGATGTTCGTATTAATGTTGACGTTCACATTGACATTGATTGATGTTCACATTGACGTTCACGTTAACATACACATTTACATTGACATTGACAATCACGTTCAAATTAACGTTGACATTGAATTCACATTGACGTTCACATTTACGTTGACATTTACATTGAAGCTCACATTGATGTTCCCATTCATGTTGACGTTAACGTTAACGTTGAGGTTCACGTTAATGTTCACGTTCACGCTAACGTTCACGTTAAAGTTCACACTCACATTTACATTGACGTTTACATTGATATTGACATTGATGTTGACATTGAAGTTCACGTTGACAATCACAATCACATTCACGTTGGCATTCACGTTAATGGTCCCATTTACATTCACGTTGCGTACACGATGATGTTAACATTTAAGTACACGTTTACATTGACGTTCACATTTACTTTGATGTTCAAATTGACGTTCACATTCACGTTCATGTTAACATGGATGTTCCGGTTGACGTTCACGTTCATGTTTACATTAACATTAACATTGACAATGAAATTCATGTTGATGTTTACATTGACGTTCAAGTTGATGTTGACGTTCATATTCACATTCACGTTCACGTTCTAGTTCATGTTTACCTTCACGTTGACGTTCACATTGGAGTTGACGTTCATGTTCACGTTGACATTGACATTGGCGTTTATGTTAATATTGACATTACATTCACGTTGACATTGGCGTTCACATTCACGTTCATGTTGATATTCACATTTATATTGAAATAACATTGACGTTCGTGCACGTCATCCTTGATGTTCACGTTCATATTGACATTCACATTGATGTTAACGTTGATATTCATGTGCACGTTCTCCTTGATTTTAACCTTCACGTTGACATTGAAGTTGACTTTGACATTGACATTGACGTTGATGTTTGTGTTAACATTGATATTGATGTTGACGAATTTGTTCAGCTGATGTTTACGTTGATGTTCAGGTTGACGATTATGTTGATGTTAACATTCACGTTGACGTTCAACTTAACCTTCTGACATTGACATTGACGCTGATGTTCACGTTGACATTGACATTGGCGTTTACATTGACATTCACGTTAATGTTCACATATAGATTGATGTTGACGATCACGATCAAGTTGACCTTGATGTACATATTGACATTCACATTTATATTGACGTTTAAATTGAAGTTTATGTTGACGTTCACGTTGACATTGATGTTAATGTTCACATTGGCATTTACCTTTATGTTCACATTTACATTGACCTTTTTCATTCACATTCACAATGACGTTCACGTTAATGTTGACGTTGACATTCACGTTGATGTTCATGTTCATGTTGAAGTTCATATTGACGTTCACGTTGACGTTCACATTGACATTCACGTTGATGTTCACATTGATGTACACATTGATGTGATGTTGATATTAGCGTTCATATTTATGTTTAAAATAATGATCATATTCAAGTTGACATTGACGTTCACATTTACATTGATGTTCACATTGACGTACATGTTGATGTTCACATTGAAGTTCGTATTGATGTTGACATTGACGTTGTCATTCACGTAGACATTCACGTTCATGTGGATGTTCACATTGACGTTCACATTTATGTTGACATTCACGCTGACATTTATTTTGGTGTTTACATTGGCGTTAACATTAACATTCACATTCACGTTGATGTTGACTTACATGTTAAAGTTCACGTTCACGTTAACCTTCACGTTGATGTTAACATTAACATTGACGTCGATGTTGACATTGACATTCATGTTAACATTGACATTAACATTCAAATTGATGTTCATGTTGACGTTCACATTGACGTTGACATTCACGTTGATATTCACATTTACATTAACGTTCACATTCACGTTCACATTTATTGACGTTCATGTTAATGTTGATATTGACATTAACGTTGATGTTCACGTTGACATTGACGATTGCATTCACATTTACATTTACGTTGACATTCACGTTGATGTTGATGTTGACATTTACGTTTACACTTATGTGGATGTTGATGTTTATGTTCACAATGACGTTTACATTGACATTCGCGTTCATGTTGACATTTACATTGATGTTTCTGTTGACGTGCATGGTAACATTCACATTGACGTTGAAATTTATGTTGACATTCACGATCACGTTCAGATTGATATTTATGTTGATGTTCAAGTTGACATTCACTTTCACGATGATGTTCACTTTGACGTTTATGTTCACCTTCTCATTCAAGTTTATGTTAATGTTAATGTTCAAATTCCCATTCACGTTCATGTTTAAGTTCACATTCACATTTACGTTCACATTCACGTTGACGTTGATGTTCAAGTTGACATTGACATTGACTTTCACGTAAATGTTCACATTTACATTGATGTTGACGATCACATTCAAATTTACATTGACGTTGACGTACACATTGACATTTATATTTCCGTTGACGTTTACATTGAAGTTCACATTGACGTTCACGTTCATATTGACATATACGTTGACGTTGACATTCACATTTATGTTATGTTCACGTTCACGTTAATATTCACATTGACGTTTATGTTGAAGTTTACATTAATGTTGACATTCACGTTTACGTTTATGTTCACGTTCACGTTGACGGTCATATTCATGTTCACCTTAGCGTTCATGTTGATGTTCACGTGACGTTCATGTTGCCATTCACATTGGTATTCACGTTGACGTTCACATTGACGTTCATGTTCACATTGACGTTCATGTTGATGTTTACATTTACATTCATGTTGACATTGACATTGATGTTCTAGTTTACATGGACATTTACGTTGACATTCACGTATACGGTGACGTTGACACTGATATTTTAGTTGATTTTCAAGCTGATGTTTACGTTGACGTTGATGTTGACATTGTCGTTAACGTTCACATTGATATTCAAGTTGGCATTAACTTTTATATTGACATCTACGTTGACGTTGACGTTAACATTCATGTTCATGTTGTCGTTTACGTTGAAATTTATATTTACGTTTATGTTTAAGTTTATGTTTACACTGATGTGTATGTTGACATTTACGTTCACATTGACGTTCACATTTAGGTTGACGTTGACATTCATGTTTATGTTCACGTTGAATATGACGTTTACATTGACATTCAAGTTCACGTTGACTTGCTCATTGACGTTCATATTAACATTGACTTTCACGTTGACGTGGTGTTCACATTCACATTAATATGGACATTGATGTTTATGTTAACGTTGACATTACATACACATTGATGTTGACGTTCACATTCACATTCACTATGACGTTCATATTTACATTAACGTTCAAGTTGATGTTAAGGTGCACGTTCTCCTTGACGTTCACGTTCAGGTTGACGTTCACATTGACGTTAACATTGACGTTCACATTGATATTGAAATTAAGATTGACATTGACGTTCACGTGCATGTTTACATTGACGTTGACGTGCATGTTGACGTTCACACTAATGTTTGCGTTAACATTCAGGTTGACGTTAACATTCATGTTGACGTTTAAATTGACATTCATGTTAACCTTAACATTGACGTTCACATTGACATTGATGTTGATGTTGACATTGACATTGACGTTCACTTAATTTTTATGTTTACATTCACGTTCACATTCACGTTCACATTTGTAAGTTTGAATTGTATAATAATATTCTTTATTTATTTTCCAGCATGTTAATTATTATTCTTAATTGTTAAATTTAATTTTGTTCTGTAAGTCCAATAGACAGTTTTTTTTAAATAAATGGATAAAAACAAAAATAATTTAAATAATATTAATTTGTCTTCACAATCTACTAAGATTGCTAAAATTGAAAATGATTTACAAAATGGGAGTATTACAGAAGAACCTTTCCAAAAAATTTATCACTTAGGTAATTTCAGTTATCTTACTCGTTGTAATATTAAGACCTGTGAGTCTACTATTGCTATTGATAATTCTTCAGAAATTATTCATCTCCTTGAAGAAAATGTTTTAGATCGTTATAAATCTAATTTTAATTATTTGCATATTGGTTTAGTACAAATTGCTGTTCCTCCTTAGAGATGACAGATTTTTAAATTTTTATGATTTCTTATTAGGAGTTTTGCAGAGTAACCATGTTGATGAGCCAGTTTACTTTAATTGTTATCTTAACTTCTCTGTTGACATTAATGATCCTAATGTTATAAATACTTTGACACTAAATGTCAAAAACAAAAAACTGAACAGCAAAATCAATACTCGTGAAATAGCTATTATTTACCGTGTTTATTACCGTCTTATGAAAACTCAACTTGCTCCTAAAGCTCATCATGAGAGCATAAGGGATGAGACTACGCTTATGGAAGCCAACCATAAACATAGTTCTATCTTTGTTCCTAGAACTTTGCAATGGAAAGATATACTCTCCAATAATAATTGGCATTTTGAGAATATAACTCAACCCTTTGCTTCAAACTCTCAACGATCTCAGATCGAAAGAGTTATTCAGTTTCCTGATGGGTCTATTGATCTCAAATTTCTTGATAATCCATCAATGAGATCTTCATCTAACGAAGGTCATCTTGGTCTCCTTCTACTTCGTGTCCCTCGAGGATGGTTCCCAGACCACCTTCTTCTTAAAACCCAGGAGGAGGAGGATGATATCATCTTAGTTGCAGACAACAGTAAAGGTAAAGTCACAAGTGTAGACTTTTCAGGTAATACTAATGTATTTTACAATGATATTTCAGGAAGTCCAGCCGCAAGCGAGATTGAACCTCCTAATGAGAAGCTAGATCTGCTAGGAATGATTAAGGTAAACAAGTCTTTTAACCCTAACGCTGATATTCTACAGGAACAATGGACTCATCCTGATAATCAAGTAAAGGAGAATGGTATGTCTCTTCCTATACTATCCACCAAAGAGAATATTTTAGAGATATATGAATGAAAGATATGAGAAGAATAGGTTGTGAAATTGAATTCTTCATATTGTTTGAAATGACTGGAGAATTGAAAATTGTACTGATTCATTTTAATTTATCATTTGCAAATGGTATACTAATTCTAACAAGGTTGTTGAATCTGTTGCTCCTCCTCTTGAAGGAATTAATATTCCAGTTGCAGGTAGAGTGATCAAAGCTTCTCCTTTCAAAGAGAAAAGTGATAAAACAGGTGCTTTACTCACATCTGCAGATATTGATAGAGTTGTTGAAAAAAAAAATTATTTAAACCAAATTCTTCATGTTATCTCTAGACAAATCGAAGATACCAAACCAAATCTTAGTGGAAGACCAACTCCGACTTCTACTTCATCCAATCATAATATTGAAACCTACCCAGGATTCAGAAACCCCAAATTTTCTAAAGAAAAATTCCCAAAACTTTCTGATACTTTCGAAGTAATAGGAAATATCATTGAGAAAATCAATGCCCAACTCAATCACTTTAATATCTCTTTTAGAGAAGATAAAACACCCAAAAAGATTTCTACCATTCAAAAAGAAACCAATTTCGAATCCAAAGAGTAATCCAATCTTCTTCAAAAACTTCCCAATAATCATTTTCATAATTTGAAAAACTACCATAGCAAACCATCCTTTCCATATTTGATGTATGAGGAAAATGCTTTCTTATCTACTTCATCTCAAGAAGGAAGGAGTATCACTGAATGGAATATTGATGGCCTTGCAGAGCATCAAATTTATAGTTATCTCCATGAAATGGGTTTTTCTATCACTGCGTATAAAATGCGTGGATAAGTGGACAGAGATGCTGCTAATATGATCATTGCAGGTTTCACAGGAATGTTGAAACATTGGTGGGATAATTATTGTACTGATGAAATTGAACAATTGGAATGCAAATGAGACTGTTGTAAAGATGGAAGGTAATATACACTCAACTTCTTCTGTCACAAGAGAAGATGCTTGTGCTCCTTTACTTTACCATATTACTAACCATTTTATTGGAGAACCAAAGATGTTTCAAGACAGAAGTCTCCAAATTTTGAGCAATCTAAGTTGTCTAAATTTAGAAAAATTTATTCATTACAAGCATGCCTTTCTTAGTAAGGTTATGATTCGTCCAGAGTGCAATTTGGATTTTTTGAAAGAACGTTTCATCAGTGGTATACCTCCATATTGCAATTTGGATTTTTGGAAAGAACGTTTCATTAGTGGTCTACCTCCACTCTTTGCAGATAAGGTAAGGTCGAGAATTCAAGATCGGAATAATGGAAGTATTCCTTATGGTAATCTTACTGATGGTGATTTAGTAAGCACCATTAATGTTGTAACCCTAGAGCAATGCACAGATATTAAACTTAAGCATCACCTTAAGAAAGAACAATCTTCTTCTCGAAAGGACCTTCGAAGTTTTTTCAAAGACTTTGAATTTATCACCCCTTTAGAAAGAATCAAAATAGACAAAAAAGAAGAAGTCCTACAAGAGAATTTTTTTATTAAGAGTAGATTGTAAATCTGCTAAAAATTTTTTACAAAAAGATGCTAAAAACATTGTTTCTAAACAAATCTTTGCTAGATGGCAAGCTCTACTATCTAGTTATGATTTTGAAATTGAATTTATTAAAGGGGAAAATAATTCTCTACCAGATTTTATAACTCATGAATTTTTGCATGGAAAACATTAGGCGGTTTAGACCAATTGCTCCTTCTAAAGGAGATAACAATCCTCAAAAACCAAAAATTGTTAGACCATTTGTTCTTCCAACTCTCACTCCAGCAAAAACTAAATCTTCGGTAAGGCCTGATCTAACCTTCCAAAACAAATTCACATCTTTACATGGTTACTCAAAGTTACCTAGCCCTTCTCAACAAAAGCTTCTAAAGCCTCTTTGTCCACCTCAACAAAATTTGATCAATCTTAGAACAACAAAAACTCCAGCTCAAGAAGCTTCTTCAAGTGTTATTCAAACCAAAGCAAATTATGCTATGAAAACACCGGAATCTTTTGCCCAACCAGTTAATCTAGAATTAACTAAAACTATCCGTTCCAAAATCCTTCCAAAAGAAGAGACTTTTAATTTTATTGTTTCACAGGTATTGCCTCTTATGGGTCTCAACAAGAATATGCAAATATGGATATTCATTCATTGATCATACCTTGTTACATAGACAACAATTATGTGGCTACAGAAAATCCATTGAAAACCAAGAGATTTCATGAAGCTATCCTGGTAGATACTGACTCCATAGAAATCGACCATTCCAGAGATGCGAATAATTATATTATATATTCAAGATTTAATGTAAAGAATATATTGGATCCTTTTGAATGGTTTGCAGACCATTTACATACTCCTATTGAGTTTATAATGGCTCATAAACACAGACTTATAATTGGTATGATTATCAAACATCATGGACGAATTTTCTCTATTTAAGACCAATACATACTTGGTTGATGAAATACAATCCAGCAATCACTAGGACTATCATTCCCAGATGGTTTTATGAATAGTTGAATTTTTTCGGAGGAACTGAAAAGATTCTTCCACAACAATTTCTCAACAGGTTTGAAGAATTCCAAACCAAAGAAGAAATTACGACTTTACCAAGGCATATTAAATTATGCAAGTATTATATCAAGAAAAAGGATCTCTTATATTATTACTTGGAATTTCTCAAAGATTGATATAGATCGAATTCTTTACTTGTGAAAACAAGTTCAAATTAAAGGTTGGATTCCCAAACAACCAAATGCAAAGGTTCAAGAGAAGACTAGATCTTCCTCGAAGAAACTATCCAAAGCAGCCCTCAAACAAAAATTGAAAGAGGCAATGGATAACATTGATGATTATAGTGAAGACCAAATCATGAAGATGGTCGAAGATGTTGCTTCAATAGAAAATATTAGTGAAGACAATGTAGATATGTGTAATACACAAGGTTTAGCCTTGGCTTGCATAGAATCGGATTATGAATAGGAAAACAACCCTTGGGGGGAAATAGAGGCAAAGCCAGAATTATTTTCCCACATAGTGGCATTTCTCTATTCTTGATTAGCATTCAATGAGAAGCTACAAGACAAAACACTTTGGAAAAGCTATTTCCATTATTTCTAAAGAATTATTAATAGCAGAAGTAGACTAACAAGTGTTGATATTATAACTTTAAAAAAAATTAAAATTACCCATTTCGTATATTTTTTGAAAAGGTTCTTTGGGGATAGACCAATTTTGAAGTCTATTTTCTTCTTTAGAAATAGAAATATTAACACTGTTAGCAATATGATTATTCTTGAAAGTAGAGACGTTGCCTTTAGGCTAGTTCACAAACAGTGATTATCATATAAAATAGCTTAGACAGAGATTAACATATTCATGTAAAGATTAACAATGGTATAGATAAATATATAGATATAGGATATTACTCAACTTTATTTATCACACATATTGGATATTTCTTAAACATTGTCAAGTCAGCTTGCAGGACGGAACACCAAGTAGTCTTTCATTACCACCCTAGGCTTACTCGACCACATTTCAGGCTTACCAAGTCTCTATGCCGGAAATTAATCGGCACACTCATACTTAGACAAATTTTGAAACCTCAACATGATAAAAAAGGAAACTTTAACCTATAAATTTGTTAACCAAAGTTAATAAATACATGAATGAGGTAATTTTTGTCAAAACTTTTTACACGGTAATCACATGAATTAAACTACCCAGACAACTAATAAATTTACCTATTCATGCTAACAGGGTCAAGAAAATGCAAACATGGCTCTGATGACTGGGAAATTTTAATCTATTACTGAACCCCTTCCTATCCAACCTTCTAGGTCATCCCTAGAAAGTATTACCCAATTTTCAGACGGATCTATTAAACGTAATTTTTTAAGATCCAACTCCTTTACCCAAGCTTCTTCAAGTAGAAGAATGTCTTCGGTTAGAATCCTTCAAAAACCCAAGGGGATGATGACGTTTCTTAATCCCCTGAGGCTTTAAAACAAAGTAAGTTCCATGGCGTTGACTTTACCTACACGATTCCTAAGGTTTATTATGAATCCCCTTCAGATCAAGGAAGTCCCTCTCCTAGAGAAATGAAGCCATCTTTCCATAAAAAGAAAGATTCAGTTGATGTTATCAAATCTGCGGAGAACTTTACTCCAGACAAAAAAAGGATCACCAAAGGTGGAACAACCCTAAGCATGATCTTAAAAAAGCTTGGTATGTTGACACATATACAAAAAAACAGAGAATCTCATTCAGAGAGAAATGGTTAAAAAACATGAATTCTTCAAGTGGTTTGAATATTCCGGCCAAATTGATGAAACTAATTCATTACTTCAGGTTTTGATACACAAGTGGAATATAAAAGATAAGGTTGTTGAAAGTATAACTCCTCCTCTTGAAGGTATGAGCATTCCATATAGGAAAGAAGTCCTGAAAGCTAATCCTTTCAAGAAGCCTTCAAAAAAAGACACCAGCACAGTAACTGTTGCAGAAATCAACAAAGTATTCGAAAAGAATAATTATACTAACAAGGTTTTTCATGTTCTTTCTAAACAGATAGAAGACATCAGTTATAATTACAGCTTTACAAGTGAGATTGGTAATAAACCCAGTTCGTCAAAAAATGGTTTTAATCTAGAAACCAGTACTATTTTTAAAGTCCATGAATTCTCTCTTGTAGCTTTTTCTAAAGCTTCAAATTAGTTCAATAACTCTCCTGAGATCCTTGAAAGGATCAATGAAAAGCTCTCGAAGCTCAAAATAACTCTGGGCAGAAAAATCAGCGCTCTTAAAGATAGGCTCCCCTATTCTAAAAACTTTTATCCTAGAACCTCTTTTCCCGATGTTCAATTCGAAGAAAACCATATGCATACTCAAGGAATTGCAGATGGCACGGGAATTACAGAATGGAATATTGATGGAATGGCGGATGGCAAGATCTCAACAAACTTCAAGAGATGGGCATGAATGTCACAACTTATAAATTGAAGAATTTCATAGACAAACAAGCTGCTAACAGGTTAGTAGCAGGTTTAACAGGAACTCTTACAAATTGGTGGGACAATTATCTCAAAGATCAAAATAGAGCTGACATTCTTGATGCAGTAGCAAACAAATAAGTTGTCAAAACTGAAGGAGGACAAACCTCTACATCTATAGAAGTAGTAGAAGATGCAACGGCTACTCTTATCGATAGTATTGCTAAACATTTCGTGGGAGAACCACGTCTTTTCCAAGATAGAAGTTTAGAAATTCTAAACAATCTTTAGTGCAAGAAATTAACTGATTTCAGGTGGTATAAAGATATGTTTATAACCAAACTGATGATAATAGAAGACTGCAACAACGACTATTGGAAAGAACGTTTCCTTAATGGTTTGCCTCCCCACCTTGTTGAGAAAGTAAGGTAAAAAATAAGAGACCGATGAGAAGGTAAAATTCCTTACTCCCAACTCTCTTATGGTGATCTAATTAGTTTAATCAATTTTGTAGCAATGGAGCTTTGCACTGATCTTAAGCTAAAAGAACATCTTAAGAAGGATCAAAAGTTTTCAGTTTCCGAACTCAAACCACTTCAGCAAGAAAGGTTTCTAAGAAAGAGAGATCTGGAGAATCGCCAGATCGTAAAAAATCCTCTAGAAAGAAAACCCATTCAAAAGGAAAGAGAAGTAAAACAACTTCTCAAGAAGGTAAATGTTGGAAATTGTGGCTAGAGAGGTCATAAGTCTCCTGATTGTCCCAGAAACAAAAGGAAAAAGAAGAAAATCAATCTTATTGAAGTAGACAAAGAAACTAAGAAACAGTTTCTTTCTATCTATGTTGAAGAAGAGTCAGATTCAGAATCCTCTTCTGATAATGAAACTGAAGACGAAGAGTTTCTCAATGTAGTTCAAAACACAGATGACAGTATCCTAGAGTGCAATGTCAAGGAGCCTTTTCCCTATGCGACAATCAGTCTATAAGAATTATCTCTGAAGATTCAACTGAAATCTTATTTGCCACAATTGAGCATATCAAGGATGATGATACTCGAAGAAGTTATTTATTAGAACTCCAAAAACTAGTTAGTAACCGAAAAGAAAAAGAGGTAACTACAAGTGTAACTTCTTTCAGCATGAAGCAAATAATGAACAAATTATACAGCAAGAAGGAAGAACCTTCAATCAATGAACTTGGTCCGAAGTTAACCTTCTAAAGGAAGAAGTCAGAAATATCAAATCTAGAATTCACAGGATTGAAATAGATGCCCTCGCAAAGCAAATCCTAAAGGACGCTAAATAGACATCTAAAGGAAAAGAACTAGCCTGCTCAAATAATGAAGACAGTAGTTCCGAGGATTCCTCATCACCAATGGATGAAACCGAAGTAGGTGTAAATATGATCACAAAAAATCATTCTCAGAGTTCTTATATACTAATCAAATTAGTTATTAATAATAATTTTGTGCTTAACAAAATTGCCTTGTTAGACAATTGTGCAGATAGAAATTGCATAGAAGGGCTCATTCCTACTAAATATCTCCAAAAGGGATCTACTAAGCTATACAACGCAACTGGTGAGCGTATCTGTATAAATTATAAATTATCCAATGCCCATATTTGCAATTATGGTATTTGTCTTTCTAATGATTTCGTTATCACTAAAAATAATAACGAAGAAATCATTTTAGGAACTCCTTTTATCACTCAGATAAAACCATATATTTTAGATTTTGATTCTATCAAAACAAAAATTTTGGGAAAAGAAATTTCATTTCCCTTTATTGAAACACTTTCTCTTGAAGAAAGTAAATTTTTACACAAACAAACTGCCTTCAAAATAAACCAGATTTGTTTTCTTAAAGAAGATATCAAAATTAAGAAATAGAGCAAATTTTAAAAACCCCGGGAATGGTTGCTAAAATTATTGATCTTCAAAAAACTTTTGAAAAAGAAATTTGCTCAGAGTTTCAAAATGCTTTTTGGGCTCGAAAGACCCACATTATAGATTTACCATATATTGATGGTTTTGATTAAAGGGTCATTTCAACGAAAGCTAGGCCTATTCAGATGATCAATGAACTGATGAAAATTTGTAAAAAGGAAATTAAATCTCTTTTGGCAAATAAAATTAACCTTTTAAACCTCCTTGGAGTTGTTCAGCATTTTATGTTAATAATGAAGCTGAGCAAGAACGGAGTTCTCCAAGACTTGTTATAAATTACAAGCCTTTAAACACAGCCTTGAAATGGATTCGCTATCCAATTCCAAATAAAAGAGATCTTTTGAAAAGAACTTTCAAGGCCAATATTTATATCAAATTTGATTTAAAATAAGGTTTTTGGCAAATCCAAATTTCCAAAAAGTCTACATATAAAACTGCTTTCAATGTCCTGTTTGGACAATTTGAATGAAACGTCATGCCTTTTGGGCTTAAGAACGCCCCTTCTGAATTTCAAAATATAATGAATTCCATTTTTAATCACATTAGCAATATATCAATTATATATATTGATGATGTGTTATTCTTTTTCAAGGACATTGATTCTCATTTCAAACATCTTAATGTTTTCTTCGAAATAATTAAGCACAATGGTTTAGTCATTAATGCTAAGAAAATAAAATTATTTCAAACACAAATCTGATTTTTAGGTCATGATTTGCATTAAGGTACCTATAAACCTATTTGGAGGGCCATTGAGTTTTTTAAACATTTCCCTGATATTATTCTTGATAAAACTCAGTTGAAAAGGTTCTAGGAAGCCTTAATTATGTTGCCGACTTTATCCATAAAGTAAGGCAAATCGGTAAATCGCTCTTTGACAGGTTAAAAAAGAATCCGTCTCCCTGGACTAACGAGCATACTAAATCAGTTGTTCTTCTTAAATCTATGGTTAAATGCCTTCCGTGTCTAGGTATTTCTAACCCAGACTATTTTATGATCGTCGAGACTGATGCATTTGATATAGAATTTGGTGGTATCCTCAAACAGAGAAAACCCCCAGATTCATCAGAACCATTAGTTCGTTATACCTCAGGAATCTACAATTCAGCACAAAAGAATAATAATACTTTTAAGAAAGAAGTTCTTTCTATAGTTCTTTGTATTTCTAAATTTCAAGATGATCTTATTAATAAAGAATTCTTGCTTAGAGTATATTGTAAATCTGCTAAAGACATTCTCAAAAAGGATGTCAAAAATCTCGTTTCCAAACAAATATTTGCAAGGTGGCAAGCCTTATTATACAACTTTTATTTTCAAATCGAATTCCTTAAAGGAGAAGAAAAGTTTTTGCCAGATTTCCTAACACGAGAATTGTTTCAGGGAAAAGTATGAGGCCCTCAGCAGGAGCCATAACTGGGAGTCCCTTCAAAAATAAGGGAATGAATCCTGAAGGAAATCCTTCAGCCAAACCGTTTGCATTAAAGCCATCTGTGAATGACCTCAACAAGTTTTCGGCACTAGCAAGCTTGCTACCAATAAATCCGGAATTATCAATATCTCCATTTCCACCATTGCTTCAAAGTTCCTCATCCAATAAACCTTTCAGGCAAAAGGTAGAAGGGCATTTAGACCTGTTAGGATGGTGGTCCCGTAGCTAAGACGACTCTAAGAAAATAACTGATTGGAAAACCAAGAAAACCTCTATTAGAAACTTTATTTGGATAGTGAATTGTATACTAATATTCTTTATTTATTTTCCAGCATGTTAAGTATAATTCCTACTGGTTAAATTTAATTTTGTCATGTAAGTCCAATAGAAGTATATTCTAAATCTAATGGATAGAAACCGAAATATTTTAAACAATATTAATTTGTCTTCACAATCTACAAAGATTGGTAAAATTGAAAATGATTTACAAAACTGGAGTATTCCAGAAGAACCTTTCAAAAAAATTATCATTTAGGTAATTTCAATTATCTTACTCGTTGTAATATTAAGACTTGTGAGTCTACTATTGCTATTTACAATTCTTTAGAAATTATTAATCTTCTTAAAGAATATGATTTAGATTGTTATAAATGTAATTTTAATTATTCGCATATTGGTTTAGTGCAAATTGTGTTTAAGCCTTTATTTAGAAAAGGACTTCATATTCCTGTTTGTGTCCTCTTTAGAGATGACAGATTTTTAAATTTTGATGATACCTTATTAGGAGTTTTGAAGAATAACCTTATTGATGGGTCAGTTTACTTTAATTGTTATCCTAACTTCTCTGTTGACATTAATGATCCTAATTTCATAAATACTTTGACAATCAATGTCAAAACCATAAATCTTAATAGAAAAATCAATACTCGTGAAATAGCTATTATTTACCCAGTGTATTACCATTTTATGAAAACACAACTTGCTCCTAAAGCTCGTCATGAGAGCATAAGGTGTGAGACTATGCTTATGGAATCCAACCATGAACATAGTTCTATCTTTGTCCCTAGAACTTTGTAATGGAAATATATACTCTCCAATAATGATTGGCATTTTGAGAATATAACTCAACCCTTCGCTTCACACTCTCAACGATCTCAGATCGAAAGAGTTATTCAGTTTCCTGATGGGTCTATTAATCTCGAATTCCTTGAGAATCCATCAATGGGATCTTCATCGACCCGAAGGTCATCTTTGTTTCCCTCTACTTCGTGTCTCTCAAGGATGGTTCCCAGACCACCTTCTTCTTCAAAAACCCTGGAGGAGGAAAATGATATGATCTCTGTTGCAAACAACAATAAAGGTTAAAGTCACAGGTGTAGACTTTTAAGGTAATATACCTAAATTGTTTTACCAAGATATTTCATTAAGTCCAACCGCAAGGGAGATGGAACCTCCTAATGAGAAGCCAGTTTGGCTAGGAATGCTTAAGGTAAACAAGTCTTTTAAACCTAACCCTGATATTCTACAGGATTAATGGAGTCATCCTGATAATCAGGTAAAGAGAAAATGGTATGTCTCTTCCTATACTCTCCACCAAAGAGAATATTTTAGAGATATATGGATGAAAAATATGAGAAAAATAGGTTGTGAAATTGAATTTTTCTAATGGTTTGAAATGACTGGTAGAATTGAAAATTGTACCGAGTCATTACAAGTTATCATTAACAAATGGTATGTTGCTTCTAAAAAGGTTGTTGAATCAGTTACCCCTCCTCTTGAAAGAACTGATATCCCTGTTGCAGGTACAGTGATCAAAGCTTCTCCTTTCAAAGAAAAAAGTGATAAGACAGGTGCTTTACACTCACATCTGCTTATATTGATAGAGTTGTTGAACAAAACAACTATTCAAACCAAATTCTTCATGTTATCTCTAGAAAAATAGAAGATACAAAACCAAATTTTAGTGGAAGACCAACTCCGGCTTCTACTTCATCCAATCATAATATTGAAACCTACCTAGGATTCAGAATCCCCGAATTTTCCAAAGAAAAATTCCCAAAACATTCAGATACTTTTGATGTGACCGGAAATATCATCGAGAAAATCAATGCCCAACTCTATAACTTTAATATCTCTTTTAGATAAGATAAAACACCCAAAAAGGTTTCTACCATTCAAAAAGAAACCAATTTCCAATCCAAAGTGAAATCCAATCTTCTCAAAAAACATGCCAATAATCGTTTTCATAATTTGAAAAACTACAATAGCAAACCATCCTTTTCAGATATGCAGTATGAGGAAAATGATTTCTTATATACTTCATATCATTAATTAAGGAGCATCACTAAATGGAATTGATGGCCTTGCAAACATCAAGTTTATAATAAGCTCCATGAAATGGGTGTTACTATCACTGCGTATAAAATGCGTGGATCAGCGGACAGAGATGCTGCTAATATGATCTTTGCAGGTTTCACAGGAACGTTAAAACATTGGTGGGATAATTATTGTACTGATGAAATCAAACTATAGATTATCAATGCCACTGCAGATGAGACTGTTGTAAAGATGGAAGGTAATATACAGTCAACTTCTTCTGTCACAAGAGAAGATGATTGTGCTACTTTACTTTACCATATTGTTAAACATTTTATTTGAGAACCAAAGTTGTTTCAAGACAGAAGTCTCCAAATTTTGAGCAATCTAAGTTGTCTAAATTTAGACAGCTTTGTTCATTACAAGCTTGCCTTTATTAGTAAGGTTAAAATTCGTCGAGATTGCAATTTGGATTTTTTAATAGAACGTTTCATCAGTTGTCTACCTCATCTCTTTGCAGATAAGGTAAGGTAAAAAATTCAAGATCGGAATAATGGAAGTATTCCTTATGGTAATCTTACTTATGTTGATTTAGTAAGCACCATTAATGTTGTATCCCTAGAGCTATGCACAGATATTAAGCTTAAGCATCAGCTTAAGAAAGAACAATCTTCTTCTCGAAACGATGTTGGATGTTTTTGCAAAGACTTTGGATTTCTCACCCCTCCAGATAGAATCAAAAAAGACAAAAAGGAGAAGTCCTACCGGAGAAAATCTCGAAGAAGAGATGATTCTACCAGACCAAAGAAATATAGGTCTAAAAGTCCTAAAAACAAAACAGAAGTTTGTTGGACTTGTGGTAAAACCGGTCATAAGGCAAATGAATGTAGTTCCAAGGCTAAGGAAAAGAAGATTAATCTTCTTAACATCGATGAAGAAACTAAATGTAAGCTTCTTGCTATTCTTGATGAACCATTTTCTGAATCTTCAGGTACATCTGATGAATATAGCGATGAGGAAGATATGATCTTGATTATGATTAAGATGTTACACAATTAGGAAAAGATTGTAATTATACTGGAGCTTTCTGTACTTGCGATAGTACACCTCAAATTCAAGTTCATTCAGATTATTCTAAAGAAGCTCTTTTCGATGTTATTCAACACATCACTGATGACGAGGCTAGGAATCGTTTTCTCCTACAACTCAAAAATATTCTTCTCAATACGTACTAACCCAAAACTCGTCCGACCATTGTACCCTTCATCATGAAACAAATCATGAATCGCTCAGATAAACATTGTGAAACCTCTATTTCTGATCTTCGTCATGAAGTTTCTAGTCTCAAAGAAGAAATTAAAAATATCAAATCACGACTTTCTATCATAGAAATTGATTTACCAGTCAAACAAGATTCTAAAAAATCAGCCTTCCAAGAATTGGAGTCTAACCTCAATTCTTCTAGCAATGATTCTGGTGATGATGTTGATATTAATCTTGCTAATATCAATAGTGATCATTTAGTTGAAAATCTTGCTCCCAATACAAGCAATGACACTTCCACTTCTGCAGCACCAGGAGTAACGGTAATTGCTTCTTTAAGACCGCAAAGTCATCATATACATGTTAAGATAGTTGTTAGTAAAGATTTTGTTATTAAAAAATTGCTTTGCTTGACAGTGGTGCAGATAGGAATTACATTATGAAAGGCATTGTTCCAACTAAGTATTTGCAAAAAATTACTTCAAAATTATACTCCGCGACATGAGAAAATTTAAAATTAAATTATAAGCTTTATAAAGCTCATATTTGCAATTATAACATTTGTTTAACAAATAATTTTGTAATGACTCGGACCCGAAAAAGTTATTTTTTTGATAATTTTGAATAGTCATTTAACTATATTAATTAAGTTGGGGGTAATTTAGTTATTTTTAATAATAATGGGTCAAGTCTGAAATATTAATATAGGTTTATAAGGAGTGTTTCTTTTAATAACATAAGTAAGAAGAAAAGAAGATAGAACGGAAAACATCATCTACATGTGGGTGGCGGCTGGCGTAGACACCACTTCATTCTCGTCCAGGTAAAGAACAAACTGCAAAGCATGCTAACAATATATATATATTAGTTTATTAGAATTGTCATGTTTTGAAATTGAAAGGAGTGAATTTTAAATTGCATATAAATATGCAAATTGGCATATCTGTAGTACCGTTTTTCGTTGTACTCGGAAAAAATAATGGTTGCCTTTCATTTTGTTGACTAGATGAGTGCCCTTTTTATATATATATATATTTTATAATAATTCCTTACCAACAATTAATGATAACCATGGGAGAAATATTATTTCCGTAATTAATAACTAAAACACTAATATCCTATAACTAGGTCGGTAAGTATTATTTTGTAATTGTTAATTGGGCAGAAACCAAATGTGTTGATAATGATGTACGTGTTTGGAAGAAGGTTTAAACTTTGAAACAAAAGGAAAGTATATTATAATTATAAGAAGTTAATGTTCTGGTTATTCTTTTTCTTTTCAAATGAATTTGATAATCCTATTCTTATATAATTAGCATAGCTTCGATACAATATTATATGTAATTCAATTAAGTGTATTATATTATGGTTCAAGTTTTGATATATTGGTATGTAATTTAAATATTAGATGAATAAGATTTTGTGAGTACCATTTAAATTATGACGTTGAAAAAAATTTGGGATGCAATCCTATTTTTAAAACTTGAAAACTATGATAGTGGAAATTTTAATTGACATCAAGAATTATAAACTTGATTATAAATTTGGGGTGTATTTTTAGTTCAAGGTTAAACACATAAAAGTGTGAGTGTTGTTAGTTCTGAAACCTTATTGTGAATATATACTTGAATAGATTCCATTGGTTCAGAAGCTCAACGGAAAGGGAAGGCTCAAGTCCAAGATTAATTATTCGATTGGCTAAGGCAAGTGGATTTCTAAACTCTTGTTAAGCGTACAAAATTCGTGTATTTCCTTGTGTGATGTTGAGAATGATTTGGAGACTTGTTTTTTATTTGTTGGTGTTGTATTTCTTGTTGTAAATTGTGCTTTGTTATCAAATGGTTATCTCCTCCTTTTCATTTGAGCATGTCATTTGCATTGTATCTGAGACATGGTTGTTGTAAGAGGATGATGTACTATTTTTGAGGGTCGTACCGCGCGCCGCGATGGATATTATATTTCGAGGGACGTATCGCGCGCCGCGAAGGTTACTATTTATCGAGAGTCGTGTCGTGCGCCGCGACAGATGCATGGACAGATATGTCCTCCATGGGTCCCGGACTGAGAGACAGCGGGTCTGTATCGTTAAGAAAGACATGCATCACGATATTTTACATTGCATCTCATGGCATTGCACATTTTTATTATTGATGAACTTGAACATGTGTTTTGCTGATCTTGTGATTGTTTCTCTGTGAAGCTTGTGACTGTTGAATATTGAGTGTTTATTGAGAATGTGTAAACTGATAGAGTGTGGTTATTGAGTGGTGTGTTTGGTAAACTGTTAGGCTGTAGCGTGGAGGTTTAGATAGGGCGTAAGGAGTACCCGTATTTTTTTCACTTGACTTGTGTTTAGAGGTTTGCTTGTTGGGTACCGCGTGGTTTGGTACTCACCCCTTGCTTCTACAAATTTTTGTAGGTTACGAGCCCGGATTTTTGTGATACCTTCCATTCTCTTCGTTTCAGAGGCATCTTGTGGAGGATTGTGAGGTAGCTGCTTGTCATCTCAGCGAACCTTCTTACTCCAGTTTATGAATTTGTTTTTACTTGAAAGACAACTTCATGTTAGACTTCTATTTTATGTCAATTCTAATATTTACATTAGAGGCTTGTGCACGTGACAACCTGATTTTGGGGATTTTTTTAATATGACTTGGTTTCATAATAGGAATTGTTGTTGGATTGTCATTTATTTCCGCACTTTGTTAGATATTTGGTTTTAGGCTTACTTGTCTTGGTGGGATAAGACGAGTGCCATCACTCCCATTTTTGGGTCGTGACAAAATGGTATCAGAGCCCCAGGTTCGTAAGTCTCACGTGTATACAAGCCGAGTCTACGTAGAGTCTCAAGGATCAGTACAGAGACGTCTGTACTCATCTCTGAGAGGCTATAAAGATTACTAGGAAACTTCCTTTTGTTCATTCTTTCTCATCGTGCGTAGTTACCTTCGTTAGTACTGAGTTGTTGTATACTCTTTTGACAGATGACGAGGACTAAAACTAATGTTACTGGTGGTAGAGGGGAGGCACTTCCCGAGGCAGTTGTTGAGGCCCTAGCTAGCGGTAGGGGTAGATCTCGAGCTAGAGGTCGTGCAAGTAGTACGACAGTAGCCAGAGGTCGTGGACGTGGAGCAGCACCAGTGAGAGGTCGTGCTAGAGAGGTCTCTACAGAACCTCAAATTGATGGCAGGGAGGACAAGGTTCCTCCAGATCCTGTAGTCACACCTTTGCTTCAGGATACACTATTGAGGGTGTTAAGTGTGCTAGAGGGCTTTTCTCAGGGTGGTGGTGCGACTACCACACCACATGACTCTCGTACTAGAGAGGGGGCTCAGACCCAAGAGCAGCAACAAGCTCCAGTTGTTCAGGATGCGGTGGGGCAACTACCAGTAGATCCCGCGGTTCAGAATGATATTGCACCAGCAGTTGGGGGTCAAGTTGCATCGATGGTTGTTCTGACAGAGGATGAGCAGCGTAGGTATGAGAGATTTCGAAAGATGGACCCACCTCAGTTTCAGGGTGGGAAGAGCGAGGACGCTCATGAGTTTCTAACTACCTGCCGAGAGTTACTAGAGGTGGTTGGATTAGCTGAGTCACATGGGGTTAGATATGCTACACTCCAGCTTCGTGGACCAGCGAGAGACTGGTGGAGGACTTATTCGGGATGTTTGCCAGTTGGATCTCCTCCAGTGACTTGGGAGCAGTTTGCTAGCGCATTCCAAGATCGTTTTATCCCATGGAGCGTGAGAGAGGAGAGTCGCTTGAGGTTTGAGAGTCTGAGACAGGATGGTTTATCGGTTACAGAGTATGAGGCGCGTTTTTGCCAGTTGTCTAGGCATGCGTTGGCCATTATTCCAAATGAGACAGAGAGGATCCGCAGATTCGTGAGGGGATTGACTTTCTCTATCAGGTCAGCTGTGTTTCGGACATCTAGGGAGGGGACTTCTTTCCAGTCCATTGTGAGCGCCGCCAAAGAGGCGGAATTGATGGAGAGAGAGGAGTTTGGGGACCCTAAAAGGGCCCGTATATCAGGCCAGTTTCATGGTGCCTCATCTGGAGGTAGGGGATCACAGAGAGTGAGTGGTTCTTTTCAGCAGCGAGGACCTATTCATGCATCTATGCCGACATTTGAGGGTGGCCAGACATCTAGGGGTTCTTATGGCCCGGGTCAGGGCTCGTACGGTTCACTGCAGCGACCTACAGGGCGAGGCAATTATAGTGGGTTTTCAGGGTCCACACAACAGTTCCCAGGTCAGAGATTTTGTTTTACTTGTGGAGATCCCGATCATCTAATGCGGCAGTGTACTTCACAAAGGGGTCGTGGTGGGCCTCGACCTAATTCTTCATTCCAGACTAGACCACCAGCACCACAGGGTAGAGGTCGTGGCAGAGTTCAGTCAGGTAGAGGTGATAGAGTTTCTAGTAGTGGTGTTGCAGCTCAGCAGAGTGGGGGTAGAGGTACCACCCAGGATGGAGGTGGACGAGGAGGCCACTGCTATGCTTTCCCCGGGAGACCTGAGGCGGAGACCTCCGATGCTGTTATTACAGGTATCATCCCAGTATGCCATCGACCTGCGTCTGTGTTGTTTGATCCAGGTTCTACATTCTCTTATGTGTCTACGTATTTTGCTGCTAAATTTGATATGATATGTGATAGCATGACTGTACCTATTCGTGTTTCTACACCCGTGGGTAAGCCCTTAGTGGTGGATCGAGTGTATCGATCCTGTCTTGTTTCTTTGGCTGGGTATGACACTTGGGTAGACTTAATCATTCTGGGGATGGTGGACTTTGATGTTATCTTGGGTATGGATTGGCTTTCTCCTTATCATGCTGTCCTTGATTGTAATGCCAAGACTGTGACTTTAGCAATGCCTGGTGTTCCGAGGGTTGAGTGGAAGAGTGTTAGTGGTTCTTATCCTAGAAAGGTCATCTCTTTTATCCGTGCTCAGAGGTTGGTGGAGAGGGGGTGTTTGTCTTACTTAGCTTTTATTCGGGATACTAGTGTTGAACCACCTCCCATGGAATCTGTTCCCGTGGTTCAGGAGTTTCTCGATGTATTTCCTTCTGATCTTCCAGGTGTTCCTCCCGATAGGGATATCGATTTTGCTATTGATTTGGAGCCGGGCACTAAGCCTATTTCTATCCCTCCATACCGTATGGCTCCAGCAGAGTTGAAAGAATTGAAGGATCAGTTGCAGGATTTATTGAGTAAGGGTTTTATTCGCCCTAGTGTATCACCTTGGGGTGCCCCTGTATTGTTTGTGAAGAAGAAGGATGGGACTATGAGAATGTGTATTGATTACAGACAGTTGAACAAGGTAACAGTGAAGAATAAGTATCCTCTTCCGCGTATTGATGACTTATTTGATCAGTTACAGGGAGTATCATTGTTCTCTAAGATTGATTTGAGGTCTGGGTATCATCAGTTGAAGATTAGGGCATCAGATATCCCTAAGACAGCTTTTCGGACCCGGTATGGGCATTATGAGTTTCTAGTGATGTCCTTCGGATTGACTAATGCCCCTGCAGCATTCATGGAGTTGATGAATGGGGTGTTTCGACCATACCTTGATTCTTTTGTGATTGTTTTCATCGATGACATCTTGGTTTACTCTAAGACTGAGGAGGACCATGTCCGACACCTGAGGATTGTACTTCAGAGGTTGAGAGAAGAGAAGTTGTATGCCAAGTTCTCAAAGTGTGAGTTCTGGCTTACTTCTGTGACATTCTTGGGACACGTGGTGTCCAAGGAGGGTATTAGAGTAGATCCGGCCAAAATTGAGGCAGTTAGAGGCTGGACGCGACCTACTTCACCTACTGAGATTAGGAGTTTTGTGGGATTGGCAGGCTATTATCGACGATTTGTTCAGAGTTTCTCTACTATTGCAGCTCCATTAACTAGATTGACTCGACAGGATGTGCGTTTTCAGTGGTCTGATGAGTGTGAGCAGAGCTTTCAAAAACTCAAGACTTTGTTGACTTCAGCTCCTGTGTTGACTCTACCTGAGGAGGGTGTAGACTTTACAGTGTATTGTGATGCTTCAGGAGTTGGATTGGGTGGTGTGTTGATGCAGAAGGGGAAAGTGATTGCTTATGCTTCTAGGCAATTGAAGTCCCATGAGAAGAACTACCTTACTCATGATCTGGCGTTCGCGGCTGTGGTATTTGTACTTAAGTTATGGCGTCATTATTTGTATGGAGTTCATTGTGAGATCTTCACTGATCATCGGAGTCTTCAGTATATCTTTAGCCAGAGGGATTTGAATTTGAGGCAACGGAGATGGCTTGAGTTGCTGAAGGACTATGATGTGACCATTCTGTATCATCCAGGAAAGGCCAATGTTGTGGCCGATGCTCTGAGTAGGAAGACTCCTAGCATGGGGAGTCTTGCAGCGCTTAGTATTGAGGAGAGACCATTGGCTAGAGATGTGCAGATATTAGCTAACAGTCTTGTCCGCTTGCAGATTTCAGAAGAGAGTGATGGGATGATTGCTTTTATTGAGGCTCGGGCTTCTTTAGTCGAGCAAATCCGTGCACACCAATTTGATGATGAAAAATTATGTCTCATTCGAGACAAAGTATTGAGAGGGGAAGCTAAGGAGGCTGTCCTTGATTCTGATGGTGTCTTGCGGATCGGAGGCAGAATTTGTGTGCCCAGGACAGACGATTGTATTAGATTTATTCTTGAGGAGGCCCATTGTACTCGGTATTCTATCCATCCGGAAGCGGCGAAGATGTATCATGATCTGAGTCAGCATTACTGGTGGTGTGGGATGAAGAGAGATATTACAGACTTTGTTTCTAGGTGTTTGACTTGCCAGTAGGTCAAGTGTGAGCACCAGCGGCCCGGGGGTGTATCTCAGAGGATGCCTATTCCTACTTGGAAGTGGGAGCGGATTACTATGGACTTTGTTGTGGGTTTACCTACCACAGCGAGTGGTTATAACTCCATTTGGGTTATTGTTGATAGGCTGACCAAGTCTGCCCACTTCATCCCTGTTCGGGTAAAGTATACAGCAGAAAAGTTAGCCGAACTATATATCAGTCAGATTGTGCGACTACATGGAGTTCCTATTTCTATCATATCAGATCGAGGTTCACTATTTACTTCTCACTTCTGGAAGGCATTACAACATGGTCTGGGTACTCAGTTAGATATGAGTACGGCATTTCACCCTCAGAAAGATGGTCAATCTGAGCGGACCATTCAGGTATTGGAAGATATGCTTCGAGCGTGTGTGATCGATTTTGGTGCAAGATGGGATCGACATTTACCCTTATCGGAGTTTGCCTATAATAACAGTTATCACTCTAGTATCCAAATGGCCCCATTTGAGGCATTGTATGGTAGACGGTGTAGATCTCCGATTGGTTGGTTTGATTCGGCGGAGATGGACTCTTTGGATACAGACTTTCTTAGAGATGCTATGGAGCAAGTCCGTATGATTTAGTATAGATTATTGACAGCTCAGAGTCGACAGAAGAATTATGCAGACCGGAGAGTTAGAGCCTTAGTGTTTATGGAGGGTGATCATGTTTGGCTCCGAGTATCGCCCATGAAGGGTGTGATGAGGTTTGGAAAGAAGGGCAAGCTTAGCCCTAGGTTCATTGGACCTTTTGAGATTTTGAGCCGAGTGGGAGAGGTGGCCTATAAGTTGGCCTTGCCACCTAGTTTGTCGGCAGTTCATCCTGTTTTTCATGTCTCTATGCTTTGGAAGTACATTCCGGATGAATCTCATGTGCTTTCACTTGATTATGTGGAGTTGGGTCCAGACTTGACATTTGAGGAGGAGCCTATAGCTATTTTGGATAGGAAGATTCGAAACCTTAGGACCAAGGAGATTGCTTCAGTAAAAGTGCAGTGGAAGCACCGATCAGTGGGAGAGGCAACTTGGGAGATAGACTCTGACATGCGTGCCAGATACCCTCAGATTTTTGAAGCTTCATGTACTTTATTTCACCTTATGTTCGAGGACGAACATGATTTTTAGTGGTGGATAATGTAATGACTCGGACCCGAAAAAGTTATTTTTTTGATAATTTTGAATAGTCATTTAACTATATTAATTAAGTTGGGGGTAATTTAGTTATTTTTAATAATAATGGGTCAAGTCTGAAATATTAATATAGGTTAATAAGGAGTGTTACTTTTAATAACATAAGTAATTTAGAAGAAAAGAAGATAGAAAGGAAAACAGAATCTACCTGTGGGTGGCGGCTGGCGTAGACACCACTTCATTCTCATCCAGGTAAAGAGCAAACTGCAAAGCATGCTAACAATATATATATATTAGTTTATTAGAATTGTCATGTTTTGAAATTAAAAGGAGTGAATTTTAAATTGCATATAAATATGCAAATTGGCATATCTGTAGTACCGTTTTTCGTTGTACTTGGAAAAAATAATGGTTGCCTTTCATTTTGTTGACCAGATGAGTGCCCTTTATATATATATATATATATATTTTATAATAATTCCTTACCTAAAATTAATGATAACCATGGGAGAAATATTATTTCTGTAATTAATAACTAAAACATTAATATCCTATAACTAGGTCGGTAAGTATTATTTTGTAATTGTTAATTGGGCAGAAACCAAATGTGTTGATAATGATGTACGTGTTTGGAAGAAGGTTTAAACTTTGAAACAAAAGGAAAGTATATTATAATGATAAGAAGTTAATGTTCTGGTTATTCTTTTTCTTTTCAAATGAATTTGATAATCCTATTCTTATATAATTAGCATAGCTTCGATACAATATTATATGTAATTTAATTAAGTGTATTACATTATGGTTCAAGTTTTGATATATTGGTATGTAATTTAAATATTAGATGAATAAGATTTTGTGAGTACCATTTAAATTATGACGTTGAAAAAAAATTTGGGATGCAATCCTATTTTTAAAACTTGAAAACTATGATAGTGGAAATTTTAATTGACATCAATAATTATAAACTTGATTATAAATTTTAGGTGTATTTTTAGTTCAAGGTTAAACACATAAAAGTGTGAGTGTTGTTAATTCTGAAACCTTATTGTGAATATATACTTGAACCGATTCCATTGATTCAGAAGCTCAACGGAAAGGGAAGGCTCAAGTCCAAGATTAATTATTCTATTGGCTAAGGCAAGTGGATTTCTAAACTCTTGTTAAGCGTACGAAATTCGTGTATTTCCTTGTGTGATGTTGAGAATTATTTGGAGACTTGTTGTTTATTTGTTGGTGTTGTATTTCTTGTTGTAAATTGTGCTTTGTTATCAAATGGTTATCTCCTCCTTTTCATTTGAGCATGTCATTTGCATTGTATCTGAGACATGGTTGTTGTAAGAGGATGATGTACTATTTTCGAGGGTCGTATCGCGCGCCGCGATGGATATTATATTTCGAGGGACGTATCGCGCGCCGCGAAGGTTACTATTTATCGAGGGTCGTGTCGTGCGCCGCGACAGATGCATGNGACTGAGAGACAGCGGGTGTGTATCGTTAAGAAAGACATGCATCACGATATTTGACATTGCATCTCATGGCATTGCACATTTTTATTATTGATGAACTTGAACATGTGTTTTGCTTATCTTGTGATTGTTTCTCTGTGAAGCCTGTGACTGTTGAATATTGAGTTGTTATTGAGAATGTGTAAACTGAGAGAGTGTGGTTATTGAGTGGTGTGTTTGGTAAACTGTTAGGCTGTAGCGTGGAGGTTTAGATAGGGCGTAAGGAGTACCCGTATTTTGTTCAATTAACTTGTGTTTAGAGGTTTGCTTGTTGGGTACCGCGTGGTTTGGTACTCACCCCTTGCTTCTACAAACTTTTGTTGGTTACGAGCCCGGATTTTTGTGATACCTTCTGTCACGACCCAAAACGGGTCGCGAGTGACACCCACACTTAACCTACTATGTGAGCGAACCAACCAATCTAAACCTCAACATTTCAACCATAAATAACAAAATATAATGCGGAAGACTTTAAATCATTAATGAAAATCGATTAAATAACTTATAAAAACTCAATACTATTTATTCCCAAAACCTGGAAGTCATCACCACAAGAACATCTATCCTCAAACTACTAATCTAAGATTATCTAAGAAACTAAAATAAGTAAAAAGCTAGTCCATGCCGGAATCTCAAGGCATCAAGACATGAAGAGGAAGATCCAGTCCAAGCTAGAAGCAATAGCTCACCCTGAAATCTGGCTTGATGAAGACTGGCTAGAGTTGCGGTTGAGTTGAAGACGA
>NC_028642.1:12260286-12261192 GCF_001406875.1 Solanum pennellii | reverse complement strand
CAAGTAATAGCACGAAAGAAAGAAAGAATGGAATTTTCCTAAAGTCTTATAGCTTCTCAAAGAAAAGTAAAGGCGTCCCCCCACCGTTCCTGAAGACTCTACTAGGCTCGTTCTTGTGTGATGAGACCAACGAACCTAATGCTCTGATACCATGTTTGTCACGACCCAAAACGGGTCGCGAGTGGCACCCAAACTTAACCTACTATGTGAGAGAACCAACCAATCTAAACCTCAACATTTCAACCATAAATAACAAAATATAATGCGGAAGACTTTAACTCATTAATGAAAATCGATTAAATAACTTATAAAAACTCAATACTATTTATTCCCAAAACCTGGAAGTCATCACCACAAGAACATCTATCCTCAAACTACTAATCTAAGAGTATCTAAGAAACTAAAATAAGTAAAAAGCTAGTCCATGCCGGAATCTCAAGGCATCAAGACATGAAGAGGAAGATCCAGTCCAAGCTAGAAGCAATAGCTCACCCTGAAATCTGGCTTGACGAAGACTGGCTAGAGTTGCGGTTGAGTTGAAGACGACGGTACGTTTGCTGCACTCCACAAATAACATAGAAAGACAATTACAAGTAGGGGTCAGTACAAACACGAGTACTGAGTAGGTATCATCGGCTAACTCAAAATAGAAAACAGTATGTATCAGATAATAACATAAAATCAACTAATATTCTTAACAGGTGATAGCAACAAGTATAAAAATCATTTATAACATCACCGGCCACATCTATGAGGACTCAAGCCTCCACACCATACTCTTTTAGGGAAACATGTTCTTTAGATTGAGTGTTTTAACATATTTCAAGATTCCTTATCTTTATTCCTCTTGTGTCGGTACGTGACACTCCGCTCCACTACTACTATCCTGGTGTCGGAACGTGACAC
>NC_028642.1:12258581-12258799 GCF_001406875.1 Solanum pennellii | reverse complement strand
ATCAATAACAAAGTAAAATTAGGGTTCAAGATTCAATAGCCTCATCATGCTAATTTCATCACAATTATATATAAAATCACATCATGCATGCACACAATTAAGCATATAGAAGACTTTATAATACTACCCAACACATATCATTCGCTATTAATAGTTTACTACGAATAGCATAAACCATAACCTACCTACACCGAAGAATCGCGATCAACAAGATATCA
>NC_028642.1:12163775-12258283 GCF_001406875.1 Solanum pennellii | reverse complement strand
AATTTCTGTGGAAGATGTGTGACGGTCCGTCGTTCCCACGACGGTCCGTCCTGCCATTCCGTTACGAAGTTCAGAGAGTCGATTTCAGTACCCAAATTTCAGAATTCTAAGTGTTTTGGAACGAGACCCTCACGACGGTCCGTCGTGCCCATGACGTTCCGTCGTGGGATCCGTCGACTCAGCCAGTTTTCCCAGAAATAAAATCTACTGCTCAAAACGACTAAACAGGTCGTTACACCTTCCATTCTCTTCGTTTCCGAGGCATCTTGTGGAGGATTGTGAGGTAGCTGCTTGTCATCTCAGCGAACCTTCTTACTCCAGTTTATGACTTTGTTTTTACTTGAAAGACAACTTCATGTTAGACTTCTATTTTATGTCAATTCTAATATTTACATTAGAGGCTTGTGCACGTGACAACCTGATTTTGGGGATTGAATTAATATGACTTGGTTTCATAATAGGAATTGTTGTTGGATTGTCATTTATTTCCGCACTTTGTTAGATATTTTGTTTTAGGCTGACTTGTCTTGGTGGGATAAGACGAGTGCCATCACACCCATTTTTGGGTCGTGACAAATTTTGTCATAACTTAGGTTATTAATGAAGATATTATTCTTCGTATACCTTTTATCACGCAAATAAAACCTTATTTTACCGATATTGATGGTATAACTACAACCATTTTTGGAAAAGATTTACGTTTCCCATTTATAAAAACTCTTTCACAAAATGAAAGTGATTTTGTAAGAGAAAATACTGCTTTTAAAATAAACAAACTTTCTCAACATCTCACCTTTTTAAAAGACGAAATTCGTGTTAAGAAAATCGACCAGATTTTGAAAACCTCGGAGATAGTTACTAAAATAGATAATCTTTAAGAAAAATTTATCAAAGAAATATGTTCGGATTTTCGTAATGCTCTTTGCAATAGTAAAAAGCATATTGTTGATTAACCAAACATTGAAGGATTCAATGAACATGCCATTTCAACTAAGGCAAGACCTATTCAAATAAATCATAAAATGATGGAATTTTGCAAAAGGAGATTGATACTCTTTTAAAATATAAAATTATAAGAACTTCTAAATCTCCTTGGAGTTTCTCTGCTTTCTATGTTAAAAAAATGCTGAGAAAGAAAGTGGAGCACCAAGACTTGTAATTAATTACAAACCATTAAATTCTGTTTTAAAATGGACCAGGTATCCCATACCTAACAAACGATATCTTTTGAAAATAACTTTTAATGTTAATTTATATAGCAAATTTGATATGAAATTGGGGTTTTGGAAAATTCAGATTTCAGAGAAAGATGAATATAAAACAACTTTTAATGTTCCATTTGGTCAATATGACTGGAAAGTTATGCCTTTGGGCTAAAGAATGCCCCTTCAGAATTTGAAAACATCATGAATTCCATTTTTAATGATTATTCTTATATGTCAATTGTTTACATTGATGATGTGTTAATTTTTTTTAGAGAACATCGATTCTCATTTTAAACATCTTAACACATTTTTTATTGTTATAAAAAAATGGTTTAGTTATCAGTGCCTAGAATGGTTTTATTCCAAACTACTATTAGGTTTTTGGGACATGATCTATTTCAAGGAACTTATAAACCTATTTGCTAGGCCTTAGAGTTCTCTTCTAAATTTGCTGATGAAATTCCTTATAAAACCCAGCTTCAGAGATTTTTAGGAAGTCTAAATTATTTAGCTGATTTTATCCCAAAAATCAGACAAGTTTGTGAACCTTTGTATAAAAGACTTAAGGGAAAACCCCGTTCCTTGGAGTATTGAGCAAACTCAAGCCTTTATTTAAGTTAAAATCTTGTTCAAATTATTCCTTTTTTAGGAATCCCCCACCCTGATGCTTTCATGATTGTTGAAACTTATGCTTCTGATGCAGGAAATGGAGGAATCCTTAAACAAAAAGTAGATCCTGAATCTACAGAGCAGTTAGTTCGTTTCACATCAGGAATCTGAAATTCCTCACAGAAAAACTATTCTACTGTCAAAAATGATAATTTATCTATTGTGTTATGTATTAAAAAATTCCGAGATGATCTTATCAACAAAGATTTTTTACGAATAGTAGATTGGAAATCAACTAAAGAAATTTTACAAAAAGATGTTAAAAACATTGTTTCTAAACAAATCTTTGCTAGACGGCAAGCTATAGTATCTAGTTTTGATTTTGAAATTGAATTTATTTAAGGGGAAAGTAATTCTCTACCAGATTTTCTAACCCGCAAATTTTCGCAGGGAAAACATGAGGCCATTTAGACCAATTTCTCCTTCCAAAGGAGATAACAATCCTCCAAAACCAAAAATAGCTAGACCATTTGTTCTTCCACCTCTCACTCCAGCAAAAGCTGAATCTTCGGCAAGGCCTGATCTAACCTTCCAAAACAAATTCACAGCTTTAGCTGATTACTTAAAGTTACCTAGCCCTTCCAAACCAAAGCTTCTAAAGCCTCTTTGTTTACCTCAACCAAAGTTGATCAATCTTAGACCAAGAAAAACATAGATCAAGAATCTTTTTCATGTGTTATTCAAAAAAAAGCAAATTATGCTATGAAAACAGTGGAATCTTTTGCCCAAGCAGTTAATCTATAATTAACTAAAACTATCCCTTACAAAATCCTTCCAAAAGAAGAGACTTTTGATTTTATTGTTTCAAACGTATTGCCTCTTATGGATCTCAACAAGGATATGCAAATATGGATATTCATTCATTGATCAGACCTTGTTACACAGATAACAATTATGTCGATACAGAAAATCCATTGAAAACCAGTAGATTTTATGAAACTATCCTTGTATATACTGACTCCATAGAAATTGAGCATTCCAGAGATACGAATAATTATATTCAATATTCAAGATTTACTAATAAGAAGATCTTGGATCCTTTTGAATGGTTTGAAGACCATTTACATACTCCTATTAAGTTTATAATGGCTCATAAACACAGACTTATAATTGGTATGATTATAAGGCAGCATGGATGAATTTTGTCTATTTAAGACCAAGACATACTTGGTTTATGAAAACTCAACTTGCTCATAAAGATCGTCATGAGAACATAAGGGGTAAGACTATGCTTATGGAAGCTAACCATGAACATAGTTCTATCTTTGTTCCTAGAAATTTGCAATGGAAAGATATACTCTCCAATAATTATTGGTATTTTGAGAATATATCTCAAACCTTTGCTTCACACTCTCAACGATCTCAGATAGAAAGATTTATTCAGTTTCCTGATGGGTCTATTGGTCTGAAAGTTCTTGATAATCCATCAATGAGATCTTCATTGACCTGAAGGTCATCTTTGCCTCCTTCTACTTCGTGTCCCTCGAGGATAGTTCCGAGACCCCCTTCTTCTTCAAAAACCTAGTAGATGATGATGACATAATTTCTGTTGCAAACAACATTAAAGGTAAAGTCACAGGTGTAGACTTTTCAGGTAATATACCTTAAGTGTTTTACCAAGATATTTCAGGAAGTCCAACCGCAAGTGAGATGGAACCTCCTAATGAGAAGCCAGCATGGCTTGGAATTCTTAAGGTAAACAAGCCTTTTAAACCTAACCCTGATATTCTACAGGAACAATGGACTCATCCTGATAATCAGGTAAAGAGAAAATGGTATGTCTCTTCCTATACTCTCCCCCATAGAGAATATTTTATAGATATATGGATGAAATATATGAGAAGAATAGGTTGTGAAATTGAATTCTTCAAATGGTTTCAAATGACTGGAAGAATTGAAAACAGTATTGAGTAATTACAACTTATCATTAACAAATGGTATACTTCTTCTAACAAGGTTTATAAATCTGTTAGTCCACCTCTTGAAGGAATTAATATTCCTGTTGCAAGTACAGTGATCAAAGCTTCTCCTTTCAAAGAGAAAAGTGATAAGACAGGTTCTTTACTTACATCTGTTGATATTGATAGAGTTGTTGAACAAAACAGCTGTTCGAACCAAATTCTTCATGTTATCTCTAGACAAATAGAAGATACCAGACCAAATCTTAGTGGAAGACCAACTCCTGATTCTAGTTCATCCAATCATAATATTGAAACCTACTCAGGATTCGTAATCCCCGAATTTTCTAAAGAAAAGTTCGCAAAACTATCTGATACTTTTGAAGTAACAGGAAATATCATTGAGAAAATCAATGCACAACACAATAACTTTATATCTCTTTTAGATAAGATAAAACACCCAAAAAGGTTTCAACCATTCAAAAAGAAACCAATTTCCAATCCAAAGTGAAATCCAATTTTCTCCAAAAACTTGCCAATAATCGTTTTGATAATTTGAAAAACTACCATAGCAAACCATCCTATTCAAATATGCCGAATGAGCAAAATGCTTTCTTATCTCCTTCATCTTATGAAGGAAGGAGCGTCACTGAAAGGAATATTGATGGCCTTGCAGAGCATCATGTTTAGAATAAGCTCCATGAAATGGGTGTTGCTATCATTGCATATAAAATGCGTGGATCAGTGGACAGAGATGTTGCTAATATGATCATTAAAGGTTTCACAGGAATGTTGAAACATTGGTGGGATCATTATTGTACTGATGAAATCAAACAATTGATTATCAATGCCACTGCAAATGAGATTCTTGTAAAAATGGAAGGTAATATACAGTAAACTTCTTCTGTCACAAGAGAAGATTCTTGTGCTACTTTACTTTACCATGTTGCTAAACATTTTATTGGAGAACTGAAGTTATTTCAAGATAGAAGTCTCCAAATTTTGAGCAATCTAAGTAGTCCAAATTTAGATAAATTTATTCATTACAAGCATGCCTTTCTTAGTAAAGTTATGATTCGTCCATATTGCAATTTGGATTTTTGCAAAGAACGTTTCATAAGTAGTCTACCTCCTCTGTTTACAGATAAGGTAAGGTCAAAAATTCAAGATCGGAATAATGGGAGTATTCCTTATAGTAATCTTACTTATAGTGATTTAGTAAGCACAATTAATGTTGTAGCCCTGGAGCTATGCACAGATACTAAGCTTAAGCATCAGCTTAAGAAAGTACAATCTTCCTCTCGAAAGGAACTTGGAAGTTTTTGCAAAGACATTGGGTTTATCACCCCTCCAAATAGAATAAAAAGGGATAAAAAGGAAAAGTCCTACAGGAAAAAATCTTGAAGAAGAGATGATTCTACCAGACCAAAGAAAAAGAGATATAGGTCTAAAAGAGATAAAAACAAAACAGATGTTTCTTGGACTTGTGGTAAAACTGGTGATACGGCATATGAATGTCATTCCAAGACTAAGGCAAAGAAGATTAATCTTCTTAATATTGATGAAGAAACTAAAGGTAAGTTTTTTGCTATTCTTGATGAACCATTTTCTGAATCTTCAGGTACATCTGATGAATATAGCGATGATTAAGACATTGATCTTGATTATGATTCAGATGTTAGTTAATCAGGAAAAGATTGTACTTGTACTGGAGCAATCTGTACTTGCATAGTACACCTCAGATTCAAGTTCTTTCAGATCATTCTTATGAAGCTATTTTCGATGTTATTCAACACATTACTGATGACAAGGCTAGGAATCATTTTTTCCGAGAACTGAAAAATATTCTTCTAAATACGGACAAACCCAAAACACTTCCGATCATTGAACCCTTCAGCATGAAATAAATCATGAACCACTCAAATAACCAACCTGAACCCTCTATTTCTGATCTTCATCATAATGTTTCTAGTCTCAAAGAAGAAATTAGAAATATCAAATCTCGTCTTTCTATTATCGAAACTGATTTTCCAGTCAATCAGGACTCTAAAAAATCAGCTTTCCAAGATTTTGAGTATAACCAAAATTCTTCCAGCAATGATTCTGATGATGATGTTGATATTAATCTCCCTAATATCAATAATGATCATTTAGTTAAAAATCTTGTTCCCTATACAGGTAATGACACTTCCACTTCTGCAGCACCAGGAGTAACGGTAATTACTTCTATTAGACCACAGAGTCATAATATACCTGTTAAGATTGTTTTTAGTAAAAATTTTGTTATTAACAAAATTGCGTTGCTTGACAGTGGTGCACTTGACAGTGGTGCAGATAGGAATTGCATTATGAAAGGCATTGTTCCAACTAATTATTCGCAAAAAAGTACTTCAAAAATATACTCCGCTACCGGAAAACTTTTGAACATAAATTATAAGCTTTCTAAAGCTCATATTTGCAATAATAACATTTGTTTAACAAATGATTTTATCATAACTGAGGATATTAATGAAGATATTATTCTTGTTATACCTTTTACCACGCAAATAAAACCTTATTTTACCAATCTTCATGGTATCACTACAACCATTTTAGGAAAAGATTTACATTTTCCATTTGTCAAAACTCTTTCACAAAATGAAAGTGATTTTGTAAATGAAAATACTGCTTTTAAAATAAATAAACTTTCTCAACATCTCACCTTTTTAAAAGATGAAATTCGTGTTAAGAAAATCGAAAAGATTTAAAAAAAAAACCCGGAGATCGCTACTGAAATAGATAATCTTCAAGAAAAATTTAAAAAAGGAAATATGTTCCAATTTTCCTAATGCTTTTTGGAAACGTAAAAGACATACTGTTTATTTACAATACATTGAAGGATTCAATGAACAGGTCATTTCCACTAAGGCAAGAACTATTCAAATGAATCATGAAATGATTGAATTTTGTTAAAAGGAGATTGATACTCTATTAAAAAATAAAATTATAAGGACTTCTAAATCTCCTTAGAGTTGCTCTGCATTCTATGTTAACAAAATTGCTGAGAAAGAAAGAGGAGCACCAAGACTTGTAATTAATTACAAACCCATAAATTTTGTTTTAAAATGGATCAGGTACCCCATACCTAAAAACGAGATCTTTTGAAACGGACTTTTAATGCGAATTTATATTGCAAATTTTATATGAAATCGGAATTTTGTCAAATTCAGATTTAAGAGAAAGATAAATATAAAACAGCTGTTACTGTTCCATTTGGTCAATATGAATGGAATGTTATGCATTTTGGCCTCAAGAATGCCGCTTTAGATTTTCAAAACATCATGAATTCCATTTTTAATGATTATTCTTATTTGTCAATTGTTTACATTTATGATGTGTTAATTTTTTCAGAGAACATCGATTCTCATTTTAAACATCTTAATACATTTTTTAATATTATAAAATAACAATGGTTTAGTTATCAGTGCCAAGAAAATGGTTTTATTCCAAAATACTATTAGGTTTTTGGGACATGATCTTTTTCAAAGAACTTATAAACCTATTTGAAGGTCCTTAGAGTTCTCTTCTAAATTTCCGAATGAAATTCTTGAAAAAACCCAACTTCAAAGATTGTTAGGAAGTTTAAATTATGTAGTTGATTGTATTCAAAAAATCAGACAAGTTTGTGAACCTTTGTATAAAAGACTTAGGAAAAACCCCGTTCCTTGGAGAATTGAGAAAACTCAATCCGTTATTAAAGTTAAAAATCTTGTTGAAATTATTCCTTGTTTAGGAATCCCCAACCCTGATGCTTTCATGATTGTTGAAACTGATGTTTCTGATGCATGATATGGAGGAATCCTTAAACAAAAAGTAGATCCTGAATCTACAGAGCAATTAGTTCATTTCATATTAGGAATGTGGAATTCCTCAAAAAAACTATTCTACCGTCAACAAAGAGATTTTATCTATTGTGTTATGTTTTACAAAATTCCAAGATGATCTTATCAACAAATTTTTTTTTATAAAAAGTAGATTGTAAATATACTAAAGAAATATTGAAAAAAATATGTTTAAAACATTGTTTCTAAACAAATCTTTGCTAGATGGCAAGATCTACTATCTAGTTCTGATTTTTAAATTGAATTTATTAAAGGGGAAAATAGCTCTCTACCAGATTTTCAAACCCGCGAATTTTAACAGGGTAAAACATGAGGACATTTAGACCAATTGCTCCTTCCAAAGGATATAACAATCCTCCAAAACCATAAATGCCTAGACTATTTGTTCTTCCACCTCTCACTCCAGCAAAAGCTGAACCTTCGGCAAGGCCTTATCTAACATTCCATAACAAATTCACAGCTTTAGTTGATTATCCAAAGTTACCTAGCTTCTAAATCCTCTTTGTCCACCTCAACCAAAGTTGATCAATCTTAGACCAACAAAAACTTCATCTCAAGAATCTTCTTCAAGTGTTGTTCAAACAAAAGCAAATTATGCTATGAAAACACCAGAATCTTTTCCCCAATCAGTTAATCCAATATTAACTAAAACTATTCCTTCCGAAATCCTTCCAAAAGAAGAGACTTTTTATTTTATTGTTTCACAGGTATTGCCCTTATGGGTCTCAACAAGGAATATGTAAATATGGATATTAATTCAATGATCAGACCTTGTTACACAGATAACAACTATGTGGATAAAGAAAATCCATTAAAAACCAGGAGATTTTATCAAGCACTCCTAACAAACTCCATAGAAATCGAGCATTCTAGAGATGCGAATAATTATATTCAATCTTCAATATTTACTATCAAGAAGATCTTGGATACTTTTGAATGGTTTGCAGACCATTTACATACTCCTATTGCGTTGACAATGGCTCATAAACCACAGACTTATAATTGGTATGATTATAAGGCAGCATGAATGAGTTTTCTCTATTTAAGACCAAGACAGACTTCGTTTGTTAAATACATTCCAACAATCACTAAGACTGTCATTCCCAGATGGTTTTATGAATGGTGGAATTTTTTCGGAGGAACTGAAAAGATTCTTCCACAACAATTTCTCAACAGGCTTGAAGAATTCCAAACCAAAGAAGAAATTACGACTTTACCAAGGCATATTAAATTATGCAAGTATTATATCAAGAAAAGGATCTCTTATATTATTAATTGGAATTTTTCAAAGATTGCTATAGATCGAATTCTTTACTTGTTCAAACAAGTTCAAATTAAAGGCTGGGTTCCCAAACAACCAAATGCAAAGGTTCAAGAGAAGACTAGATCTTCGTCGAAAAAACTATCCAAAGCAGCCCTCAAACAAAGATTGAAAGAGGCAATGGATAACATTGATGATTACAGCGAAGACCAAATCATGAAGACTGTCGAAGATGCTGCTTCAACAGAAAGTAGTAGTGAAGACAATGGAGATATGTGTAATACCCAAGGTTTAGCCTTTGCTTACATGGAATCTGATTATGAATAGGAAAAAAACCCTTGGGGGAAAATAGAGGCAAAGTCGGAATTATTTTTCCACATAGTGGCATTTCACTATTCTTGATTAGCATTCAATGAGAAGCTACAAGACAAAACTTATTTGGAAAAGCTATATCCATTATTTCTAAAGAAGATTCCCAGTCAGCTTACAAAAGAACAAAATCAAGATACTCCACTATCTTTTAATAGGCCCCTTTTATTATCGGCAACATCTTAGTCGTCCATTTGTATGCCTAAGCTATAAAGGCAATCCGTAATTGGTCCTATATAAGGAGCATTAGTTTTCTTTAGAGAACATTAGAAAATTTCCAATATTCTGAAAATCTCTTTCTATTGTATATATAAGTTCTAAGTTGTCAATGTTTTAATAAACATCAACATTTGTAAGTTATTTCTCTCTTTTAGTTTTTAATTATTTTTCATAAGAAGCGGAAAAAGATTAAGAGAGAGAAATAACATAGAAAACTGATGTTTATTAAGACATTTGAAACTTAGAACTTAGATATGCGAGAGACAGAGAGATTTTTAGAATATTTGAAATTTTCCGATGCTCTCTAAGGAAAACTAATTCTCCTTATATAGGAGCAATTGGAGATTTCCTATATATCTTAGGCATCCAAATGGATGACTAAGATGTTGCCGACAATAAAAGGGGGCCTTCTAAAAGATAGTGGAGCATCTTGGTTTTCTTCTTTTGTCAACTGAGTGGGAATCTTCATTAGAAATAATGGAAATAGCTTTTCCAAAAGTGTTTTATCTTGTAGCTTCTCATTGGATGCTAATCAAGAATAGTTAAATGCCACTATGTGGGAAAATAATTCCGGCTTTGCCTCTATTTTCCCCCAAGGGTTATTTTCCTATTCATAATCAGATTCCATGTAAGTCAAGAGTAAACCTTGCGGATTACACATATCTCCATTGTCTTCACTACTACCTTTTGTTGAAGCAACATCTTTAACCATCTTCATGATTTGGTCTTCGCTATAATCATCAATGTTATCCATCGCCTCTTTCAATCTTTGTTTGAGGGCTGCTTTGGAGAGTTTCTTCGAGGAAGATCTAGTCTTCTCTTGAACCTTTGCATTTGGTTGTTTGGGAACCCAACCTTTAATTTGAACTTGTTTGCACAAGTAAAGAATTCGATCTATATAAATCATGGAAAAATTCCAATTAATAGTATAAGAGATCCTTTTCTTGATATAATACTTTCATAATTTAATATGCCTTGCTAAAGTCGTAATTTCTTCTTTGGTTTGGAATTCTTCAAACCTGTTGAGAAATTGTTGTGGAAGAATCTTTTCAGTTCCTCCGAAAAAATTCCACCATTCATAAAACCATATAGGAATGATAGTCTTAGTGATTGTTAGAATGTATTCACAAACCAAGTCTGTCTTGATCTTAAATAGAGAAAATTCATCCATGTTGCCTTATAATCATACCAATTATAAGTCTGTGGTTTATGAGCCATTGTCAACGCAATAGAAGTATGTAAATGGTCTACAAACCATTCAAAATGATCCAAGATCTTCTTGATAGTAAATCTTGAATATTGAATATAATTATTCGCATCTTTGGAATGCTCGATTTCTATGGAGTCAGTATCTACCTTGGTAGCTTCATAAAATCTCCTGGTTTTTAATGGATTTTCTGTATCCACACAATTGTTATCTTTGTAACAAGGTCTGATCAATGAATGAATATCCATATTTGCACATTCCTTGTTGAGATACACATGAGGCAATGCCTGTGAAACAATAAAATCAAAAGTCTCTTCTTTTGGAAGGATTTTGGAAAGGATAGTTTTACTTAGTTTTGGATTAACTGATTGGGCAAAAGATTCCGGTGTTTTCGTAGCATAATTTGTTCTTGTTTGAATAACACTTGAAGAAGATTCTTGAGCTGAAGTTTTTGTTTGTCTAAGATTGATCAACTTTGGTTGAGGTGGACAAAGAGGCTTTAGAATCTTTGGTTGGAAAGGCCTAGGTAACTTTGGGTAATCAGCTAAAGCTGTGAATTTGTTTTGGAAGGTTAGATAAGGCCTTGCCGAAGATTCAGCTTTTGCTGGAATGAGAGGTGAAAGAACAAATGGTCTAGCCATTTTTGGTTTTGGAGGATTGTTATCTCCTTTGGAAGGAGCAATTGGTCTAAACAGCCTCATGTTTTCCCTGCAAAAATTAGCGGGTTAGAAAATCTGGTAGAGAACTATTTTCCCATTTAATAAATTCAATTTCAAAATCAAAACTAGATAGTAGAGCTTGCCATCTAGCAAATATTTGTTTAAAAACAATGTTTTAATCATTTTTTTTGTCAATTTCATAAGCAGATTTACAATCTACTTTTAATAAAAAAATTTGTTGATAAAAATCATCTTGGAATTTTGTAATACATAACTCATTAGATAAAATCTCTTTTTTGACAGTAGAATAGTGTTTTTTGAGGAATTCCAGATTTCTGATGTGAAATGTTCTAATTGCTCTGTAGATTCAGGATGTACTTTTTGTTTAAGGATTCCTCCACATCCTGCATCAGAAACGTCAGTTTCAACAATCATGAAAGCATCAGGGTTGGGGATTCCTAAACAAGGAATAATTTGAACAAGATTTTTAACTTGAATAACGGCTTGAGTTTGCTCAATTCTCCAAGGAACGGGGTTTTTCCTATATCTTTTAAAGAAAGGTTCACAAACTTGTCTGATTTTTGGGATAAAATCAGCTACATAATTTAAACTTCCTAAAAATCTCTGAAGCTGGGTTTTATAAGGAATTTCATCAGCAAATTTAGAAGAGAACTCTAAGGCCTAGCAAATAGGTTTATAAGTTCCTTGAAATAGATCAAGTCCCAAAAACCTAATAGTAGTTTGGAATAAAACCATCTTCTAGGCACTGATAACTAAACCAATTTTTTATAACATTAAAAAATGTGTGAAGATGTTTAAAATGAGAATCGATGTTCTCTGAAAAAATTAACACATCATCAATGTAAACAATTGACATATAAGAATAATCATTAAAAATGGAATTCATGATGTTTTGAAATTCTGAAGGGGTATTCTCGAACCCAAAAGTCATAACATTCCATTCATATTGACCAAATGGATCATTAAAAGCTGTTTTATATTTATCTTTCTATGAAATCGGAATTTGTCATAATCCCGATTTCATATCAAATTTGCTATATAAATTAACATTAAAAGTTATTTTCAAAAGATCTAAAGATCTCGTTTGATAGGTATGGGATACCTGATCCATTTTAAAACAGAATTTAAGGGTTTGTAATTAATTACAAGTCTTTGTGCTCCTCTTTCTTTCTCAGCATTTTTGTTAACATAGAAAGCAGAGCAAATCCAAGGAGATTTAGAAGTCCTAATAATTTTATTATTTAAAAGATTATAAATCTCCTTTTTACAAAATTCCATCATTTCATTATTTTATTTGAATAGGTCTTGCCTTAGTGGAAATGGCATGTTCATTGAATCCTTCGATGTATGGTAAATAACAAATATGCTTTTTACGATTCCAAAATGCATTAGGAAAATCAAAACATATTTCTTTGATAAATTTTTCATGAAGATTAGCTATTTTAGTAACTATCTCCGGGGTTTTTAAAATCTGGTTGATTTTCTTAACACGTATTTTGTCTTTTAAAAAGGTGAGATGTTGAGAAAGTTTGTTTATTTTAAAAACAGTATTTCTCTTGAAAAATCACTTTCATTTTCTGAAAGAGTTTTGACAAATGGAAAACATTAATCTTTTTCTTAAATGGTTGTAGTGATACCATCAAGATCGGTAAAATAATGTTTTATCTGCGTAATAAAAGGTAGACCAAGAATAATATCTTCATTAATACCCTCAGTTATGACAAAATCATTTCTTAAACAAATGTTATTATTGCAAATATGAGCTTTAGAAAGCTTATAATTCATTTTCAAAAGTGCTTATGTAGTGGAGTATAATTTTGAAGTACTTTTTTGCAAATACATAGTTGGAACAATACCTTTCATAATGTAATTCCTATCTGCACCACTGTCAAGCAAAGCAATTTTGTTAATAACAAAATATTTACCAACAACTATCTTAAGAGGTATATTATGATGACTCTGCGGTCTTATAGAGGTAATTACCATTACTCCTGGTGCTGCAGAAGTGGAAGTGTCATTACCTATATTAGGAACATGATTTTCAACTAAATGATCATTATTGATATTAGGAAGATTAATATCAACATCGTCATCAGAATCATTGATAGAATAATTTCGGTTAGACTCCAAATCTTAGAAGGGTGACTTTTTAGAATCATGATTGACTGGAAAATAAGTTTCTATGATAGAAAATCGAGATTTGATATTTCTAATTTCTTCTTTGAGACTAGAAACTTCATGACGAAGATCAGAAATAGAGGATTCAGAATGGTTATCTGAGCAATTCATGATTTATTTCATGCTGAAGGGTTCAATAGTTGGACGAGTTTTGGGTTTGTCCGTATTGAGAAGAATATTTTTAAGTTCTAGGAGAAAACGATTTCTAGCCTCGTCAAAAGTGATGTGTTGAATAACATCCAAAAGAGCTTCTTTAGAATGATCTGAAAGAACTTGAATCTGAGGTGTACTATTGCAAGTACATAAAGCTCCAGTACAAGTACAATCTTTTCCTGAATGGCTAACATCTAAGTCATAATCAAGATCAATCATCTCTATATTCATCAAATGTACCGGAAGATTTAGAAAATGGTTCATCAAGAATAGCAATAAGCTTACCTTTAGTTTCTTCATCAATGTTTAGAAGACTAATCTTCTCTGCCTTAGTCTTGAAACGACATTCATTTGCCTTATGACAAGTTTTACCACAAGTCCAACAAACTTCTGTTTTGTTTTTAGATATTTTAGATCTATATTTCCTTGGTCTAGTAGAATCATCTATTCTTCGAGATTTTCTCCTGTAGGACTTCTCCTTTTTGTTTTTTTATTCTATCAGGAGGGGTGATTAATCCAAAGTCTTTGCAAAACCAACAAAGTTCCTTTCGAGAAGAAGATTGTTCTTTCTTAAGCTGATGCTTAAGATTAATATCTGTGCATAGATCTAGGGATACAACATTACTGGTGCTTACTAAATCACCATAAGTAAGATTACCATAAGGAATACTTCCATCATTCCGATCTTGAATTTTTTACCTTACCTTATCTGCAGAGAGAGGAGGTAGACCACTGATGAAATGTTCTTTCCAGAAATCCAAATTGCAATATGGACGAATCATAACCTTACTAAGAAAGGCATTCTTGTAATGAATAAAGCTGCCTAAATTTTGACAACTTAGATTGCTCAAAATTTGGAGAGTTCTGTCTTGAAACAACTTTGGTTCTCCAATAAAATATTTCGCAATATGGTAAAGTAAAGTAGCACAAGCATCTTCTCTTGTGACTGAAGAAGTTGACTGCATCTTACCTTCCATCTTTACAAGTGTCATTTGCAGTGGCATTGGTAATCAATTTTTTGACTTCATCAGTACAATAATTATCCCACCAATGTTTCAACATTCCTATGAAACCTGCAATGATCATATTAGCAGCATCTTTATCCGCTGATCCACACATTTTATACGCAGTGATAGCAACACCTATTTATTGGAGCTTATTATAAACTTGATGCTCTGCAAGGACATCAATATTCCATTCGGTGATGTTCCTTCCTTAATGAGATGAAGTAGATAAGAAAGCATTTTCCTCATACTGCAAATGTGGAAAAGATGGTTTGCTATGGTAGTTTTTTAAATAATGAAAACGAGGATTGGCAAGTTTTTGGAGAAGATTAGATTTCTCTTTGGATTGAACATTGGTTTCTCTTTGAATAATAGAAACCTTTTTGGGTGTTTTATCTTCTTTAACAAAGATATTAAAGTTATTGAGTTGGGCATTAATTTTCTCAATGACATTTCCTGTTACTTCAAAAGTATCATAAACTTTTGGGAATTTTTCTTTGGAAAATTCGGGGATTATGAATCCTAGGTAGGTTTCAATATTATGATTGGATGAAGTAGAAGCTGGAGTTGGTCTTCCACTGAGATTTGGATTGGTATCTTCTATTTGTCTAGAGAAAACATGAAGAATTTGGTTTGAATAGTTGTTTTGTTCAACTACTCTATCAATATCTGCAGATGTGAGTAAGCACCTGTCTTATCACTTTTCTTTTTGAATGGAGAAGTAAGCTTTTATCGCTGTACCTGGAACAGGAATATTGATTCCTTAAAGAAACGGAGTAAATAATTCAACAACCTTGATAGAAATAGTATACCATTTGTTAATGATAACTTTTAATGACTCAGTACAATTTTCAATTCAACCAGTCATTTCAAACCATTTGAAGAATTCAATCTCACAACCTACTCTTCTAATATCTTTCATCCATATATATCTTAAATATTCTCTTTGGTGGAGAGTATAGGAAGAGACATACCATTTTCTCTTTACCTGATTATCAAGATGAGTCCATTGTTCCTGTAGAATATCAGGGTTAGGTTTAAAAGGCTTGTTTACCTTAAGCATTCCTAGCCAAGATGGCTTCACGTTAGGAGGTTCCATCCCGCTTGCGGTTGGACTAAATAAAATATCTTGGTAAAACACTTTAGGTATATTACCTGAAAAGTCTACACCTGTGACTTTACCTTTACTATTGTCTGCAACAGAGATGATATCATCTTCCTCCTCCTGGGTTTTTGAAGAAGAAGGTGGTCTGGGAACCATCCTCGAGGGACAGAAGTAGAAGGAGACCAAGATGACCTTCGGGTCGATGAATATCTCATTGATGGATTATCAAGGAACTTGAGATCAATAGACACATAAGGAAACTGAATAACTCTTTCGCTATGAGATCATTGAGAGTGTGAAGCAAAGGGTTGAGTTATATTCTCTAAATGCCAATTATTATTGGAGAGTATATCTTTCCATTGCAAAGTTATAGGAAAAAAGATAGAACTATGTTCATGGTTGGCTTCCATAAGCATAGTCTCACCCCTTATGCTCTCATGACGAGCTCTAGGAGCAAGTTGAGTTTTCATAAGACGGTAATAAACACGGTAAATAATAGCTATTTCACGAGTATTGATTTTGCTGTTAAGATTTTTGGTTTTGACATTGAGTGTCAAAGTATTCATAACATTAGGATCATTAATGTCAACAGAGAAGTTAGGATAACAATTTAAGTAAACTGGCCCATCAGCAAGGTTACTCTGCAAAACTCCTAATAAAAAATCATCAAAATTTAAAAATCTGTCATCTCTAAGGAGGACACAAACAGGAATATCATCTCCTTTTCTAAGAAAGTCTTAAAAACAATTTGCATTTAACCAATATGCAAATAATTAAAATTAGATTTATAACGATATAAATCATTTTCTTTAAGGAGATGAATAATTTCTGAATAATTATTAATAGCAATAGTTGACTCACAAGTCTTAATATTACAACGAGTAAGATAACTGAAATTACCTAAGTGATAAATTTTTTAAAGGTTCTTCTGGAATACTATAGTTTTGTATATCATTCAATTTTAGCAATCTTTTTAGATTGTGAAGACAAATTAATATTATTTAAAATATTTTGGTTTCTATCCATTTGATTTAGAATACACTGTCTATTGGACATACAGAACAAAATTAAATTTAACAAGTAAGAATAATAATTAACATGCTGGAAAAATTCCAATTAATAATATAAGAGATCCTTTTATTGATATAATAGTTGCATAATTTAATATGCCTTAGTAGAGTCGTAATTTCTTCTTTGGTTTGTAGTTCTTCAAACCTGTTGAGAAATTGTTGTGGAAGAATCTTTTCAGTTCCTCCAAATAAATTCCATAATTCATAAATCCATCTGCGAATGATAGTCTTATTGATTGTTGGACTGTATTTCACAAACCAAGTCTGTCTTGGTCTAAAATAGAGAAAATTCATCCATGCTGCCTTATAATCATATCAATTATAAGACTGTGGTATATGAGACATTGTAAACACAATAGGAGTATGTAAATGGTCTGCAAACCATTCAAAAGGATCCAAGATCTTCTTGATAGTAAATCTTTAATATTGAATATAATTATTCGCATATCTGGAATGCTCGATTTATATGGAGTCAGTATCTAACAGGATAGCTTCATAAAATCTCCTGGTTTTCAACGGATTTTCTGTGTCCACATAACTGTTATCTTTGTAACAAGGTCTGATCAATGAATGAATATCCATATTTGCATTTTCCTTGTTGAGAGCCATAAGAGGCAATACAGTAAGAGGCAATACATGTGAAACAATAAAATTAAAAGTCTCTTCTTTTGGAAGGAATTTGGAAGGGATAGTTTTCGTTTATTCTGGATTGACTGCTTGGGCAAAAGATTCTGGTGTTTTCATAGCATAATTTGCTTTGGTATGAATAACACTTGAAGAAGCTTCTTGAGCTGAGGTTTTTGTTGGTCTAAGATTGATCAACTTTGGTTGAGGTGGACAAAGAGGATTCAGAAGCTTTGGTGGGGAAGGGCTAGGTAACTTTTGGTAATCAGCTAAAGCTGTGAATTCATTTTGGAAGGTTAGATCAAACTTTGCTGAAGTTTCAGCTTTTGCTGGAGTGAGAGGTGGAAGAAAAAATGGTCTTGGCATTTTTGGTTTTGGAGGATTGTTATCTCCTTTAGAAGGAGCAATTGGTCTAAACGGTCTCATGTTTTCCTTCAAAAAATTGCGGGTTGGAAAATCTGGTAGAGAATTATTTTTCCTTTTAATAAATTAAATTTCAAAATCAAAACTAGATAGTAGATCTTTCCATCTAGTAAAGATTATTTTTAAAAAAATGTTTTTAACATCTTTTTGTAAAATTTCTTTAGCAGATTTACAATATACTCTTAATAAAAAATCTTTGTTGATAAGATCATCTTGGAATTTTGTAGTGCTTAACACAAAAGATAAAATCTCTTTTTTGACAATAGAATAGTTTTTTTTTGTGAGGAATTCCAGATTCCTGATGTTAAATGAACTAATTGCTCAGTAGATTTAGGATCTACTTTTTGTTTGAGGATTCCTCCATATCCTGCATCAGAAGCATCAGTTTCAGCAATCATGAAAGCATCAGGGTTGGGGATTCCTAAATAAGGAATAATTTGAACAAGATTTTTAACTTGGATAACGGCTTGAGTTTGCTCAATACTCCAAGAAACAGGGTTTTTCCTATGTCTTTTATACAAAGGTTCACAAACCTGTCTGATTTGTTGAATAAAATAAGCTACATAATTTAAACTTCCTTAAAATCTCAGAAGCTGGGTTTTGTGAGGAATTTCATCAGGAAATTTAGAAGAGAACTCTAAGGCCCTGCAAATAGGTTTATAAGTTCCTTGAAAAAGATCATATCCCAAAAACCTAATAGTAGTTTGGAATAATCACTGCTTAATTTCTTTAGATTTACAAGAATCATAGTTAATTTTTCATAAGTTTGATAATTACTAAGTTAAGATTATTTTATTATCTTAATAATCACATGATTTCTAACAGCCTAGAAAACCGAAGGATTTAGCTACTCATGCTAACAATTAACGCCATTAACATGGCTGTGATACTATTTTGCGAATAGAAGTACAAAAAAAATAGAAGAACAAAAGAACTTAAAAAATTGAAAACTTTATTCCATATATAGCATAATGTTTATAGTGAGAGAGAGTATTCAAGAAAATTTAGTGTTCGTAAATTTCTAATGCCTTCAATGGTAAAATACAATGTCTTATATAGACTTTCAAAAAATAAAAGGAATCTCAAAGCGTTCTTCCGATTGGTTGCAGAGGATTGCTTTATCCGTTCCTTATCTTTGCATTTGGGAAAACATTAGCTTTTACAACTGTCTTTTACTTTGCCGCAGTTAGTTGTTACTTTTTGAAAAGCATCTTTGACATTACGGACCTTTTGCTTTGTCGGTCACTGCTGATAAAGTTTTAGCCAATCATGTCGGCCATGCCTGTCGGTTATCTGGGTCAATCTAATTAATATGATAAAGATTTCGTATCTTTGAGACTCCTTTATCTCTTTCTATATAATTCTGATCTTTAATGATCTTTATCTGAAAGACTAATTATTACGATTTTAATATCTCAATTAGACATTTATCAAATGGATTTAGATAGGACCTTGACAAGGCTTTAGATTTTAACATCTCGCCATTATCATCACTTTGTGATGAAGCTTCGTCAAGAAGTCTGTTTATGGATTCTTCATCTGGTTCATCCTCCAATTCAGACAAGGACTTTTCTAACCTTTTCTTCAATACACTCTTAGAGGGTGAAGGACTTGATGAACTCTTCTTCTTCGAAGGAGAAGGACCATCTGTCTTGGCAGGCGACCAACCTTTAATCCTGATTTCTTTTGATAAGAATTTAATCCTATTGAAATCTGCAATAAGAAACGTCCAACTTATAATATAAGATAAACGTTTCTTACTAAAATACTTACAGAGTTTTATATTCTCTGGTAATGTTGATATGCCTTCATCGATTAGGAACTGATTATATTTTTCAGAAAAGCTTCGAGGCATTACTTGCTAATTTCCACCAAACCAGCTCCACTATTCCTAGAACCACTTGGGGATAGTAGAAGCTGCAACTTCTGGACAATATTTAACAAACCATGTATGGGTTGTTGGTCTAACATACAAGAAGTTCACCAAGGCTTCTTTGTTGTCATACCAATTATAGGTTTGAGGATTAAATCGTTTAGGAAGATTAATAGGGGTTTGTAAATGGTCAACAGGCCAATTAAAAGGTGATAAATTTTTCTTCTAGTAAACTTAGAGTAAGCTATACAATCTGGGTCAGACTTATCAGCTAACTCATGTTGAATATCTACTGATCCTGTGTCAACCAGGATAAATTCATAATATTTTCTAGTTTTTAAGGAATTACCTGTTTCAACATAATTCCTGTTGGTATAGACAGGTTTTAAAAGATGTTTAATCTCATAACCTTCATATTCTTTATCTAAAGCAAGTATTGGGAAAACCTGTAAAGAAATCATTTCAAATTTTTCCTTCTCTTTGGAAGGAGACTTTGTTACTGTTGGAGAAACTGCTTCAGCAAAACTGGCTGGCTATTTCATGGTGTAACATTAACTTGTCTGTTTTTGGGAAAATCTAAGTTCTCCGCTTGCGGATGAGGATGAACTGAGTTCTTGCTCCTTTTGGAAGGGCTTTTTCAAGACAAAGATCTTTGATGAACTATTTAGTGGTAGCTCAGGATGAACAATCGGAGGCAATTAGGCCAATACTAAATACCTGTTTATATCAGGCCTAACATGGTTTATTTCAAGCCTTACAGAAAATGGCCCTGACTCTCTTGTTTGTCCACTTTGATTGGACCTAGCTGGTTGTCTGCCCGCTATGGGCCTAACTTGCGGTCTGCTCATGTTTTCCCTGGAAAAAATCACGAGTTAGGAAATCTGGCAACGAATTGTTTTCTCCTTTAATAAATTCAATTTGGAAATCGAAACTAGATAATAAGGCCTGCCTCCTAGCAAAAATTTGTTTAGAAAAAAAATTCTTACCATCCTTTTGGAGGATTTCTTTAGCAGATTTACAATCTACTCTAAGCAAGAATTCTTTATTGATCAAGTCATCTTGAAAATTAGTTATACAAAGAACAATATCAAGGATTTCCTTTTTAATCGTGCTATCAATTCTTTGAGAAGAATTCCAGATTCCAAAAGTATAACGGACTAATTGTTTTGAAGAATTGGAATTTTTTCTTTGTTTAAGAATACCACCATATCCAATGTCAGATGCATCAGTCTCAACAATCATATAGTAGTCATGGTTAGAAATATGAAGGCATGGAATATTTTTAACCATATTCTTTAAAAGAATAACTGCATTAGTTTGTTCAACACTCCAGGGTGAAGGATTCTTCTTTAACCTATCAAAGAGAGGTTTGCAAATATGCCTAACTTTGGGAATAAAATCAGCTACATAGTTGAGACTTCCTACAAATCTTTGCAACTGAGTTTTATCCAAAATGACATTGGGGAACTTATCAGAAAACTCAATTGTTCTGCAAATTGGTTTATAGTTACCTTGATAAAGATCATGTCCTATAAATCTGATTTTTGTTTGAAATCATTTAATGTTTTTAGCACTAATAACTAATCCATTGTGCTTAACAAATTTAAAGAAAACATTTAAATGTTTGAAATGAGAATCAATGTCCTCGGAAAATATTAATACATCATCAATATAAACAATTGAAATATGACTAATATGATTGAATATAGAATTCAAAATATTTTGAAATTCTGATGGGGCATTTTTAAGCCCAAGAGGCCTGATATTCCATTCATATTGTCCAAACGGGACATTGAAAGCTGTTTTATATTTATCCTATTCACCAATTTGAATTTGCCAGAATCCTGATTTGAAATAAAATTTGCTATAAACATTTGCTTTAAAAGTTCGTTTTAAAAGATCCCTTTTGTTAGGAATCGGATAACGAATCCATTTTAAAACTGAGTTTAAAGGTTTGTAATTAATAACAAGTCTTGGGGAACCTCGTTAATGTTTAGCTGCATTGTTAACATAAAATGCTGAACAACTCCAAGGTGATTTTGAAGGACGAATAATTTGATTACTCAAAAGAGTATGAATTTCTTTCTTACAGATTTCCATTAATTCAAGATTCATCTGAATAGGCCTAGCTTTCGTAGAGATGGACTTTTCATCAAATCCATCAATATATGGTAAATCTATAATATGGGATTTTCGTTCCAAAAAGTGTATGGAAATTCTGAGCAAATTTCACTTTCAAAATTCTTTTGAAGATTGGCAATTTTAGGAACCATTCTCGGGGTTTTCAAAATTTGCTCAATTTTCTTAATTTTAATATCTCTTTTAAAAAACTAATCTGATTGATTTTAAATGCAGTTTGTTTATGCAAAAATTTACTTTCTTCAAGAGAAATTGTCTTGATAAAAGGAAACGAAATTTCTTTTCCTAAAATTTTTGTTTTGATTGATTCAAAATCTGAAATATAAGGTTTGATCTGGCTAATAAAAGGTACACCGAAAATAATCTCCTCATTAATGTTTTTACTTATGACAAAATCATTAGCAAGGCAAATACCGTCATTGCAGATATGAGCATTTGAAAGTTTATAATTTATACAGATACACTCACTAGTCGTGCTATATAACTTGGTAGTTCCCTTCTGGAGGTACTTGGTTGGAATTAAACCTTCAACAATGCAATTACGATCTGCACCACTCTCTAACAAAGTAATTTTGTTATGTACAAAATTAGAATTAACTACTAACTTAATCATAATGTGAGAACTCTGAGGTCTCACCTTAGTGATCATACTAATACCTACATCTTCAATACCTTTAGGTGATGAAGGGGCTGATTGATTGGAAGAGTTATCTTCATCTTCGTTATTTGAAGTAGAAATCTATTTTCCTTTAAGAGATACTTCATCTTCCTTAAGTAATTGTTTTGATAAAGAATCAATTTAAATTTTGTTAAGTCTTGAATTAACTTCTCGATCTTCTTCTTTGAGGGAGTTAGCTTCTGCTCGAAGTTCATTGATTGAAGGTTCTTCCCTCTTATCTGTATATCTTTGCATGATTTGCTTCATGCTGAAAGGAGTTATATTCCTTGCAACTTCTTTCTCCTTCTGTTTAGTGACAAGCTTTTGAAGCTCCAAAAGATATCTTCTTCGAGTATCATTATCTTTGATATGATCAATAGTTGCAAATATGATTTCTGCAGAATCTTCTGAGAGTACTCTGACAGATTGGCTATCACAATGACAAAATGCTCCTTGGCAATTGCATTCTTGTCCACTATCTTTAGCAACATTGAGGAACTCTTCGTCCTCAGTTTCTTCTTCTGAAGAGGAAGATGAATCTGATTCTTCTTCGTTTAATATAGACAAACTTTTCCTTAGTTTGTTCATCTACTTCAAGAAGATTGATCTTCTTCCTTTTTCGTCTATTCTCGGACAATCAGGAGACTTGTGTCCATACTTTCCACAAGTCCAACACTTGTCTTCGTTAGATGTGTTGCAAGAAGTTTTCTTACTTCACTTTCTTTTAGAATATCCTTTCCCTTTTGAGAATCTTCTTTTAGGTGACGAATTTCCAGATTGTTCTTTCTTTGAAACCTTTCTTGCTTAAGGGGGTTTTAGGCTTGGGAAACCAAAGTCTTGACAAAAACTTCCACGTTCATTACTTGAAATTTTTTGATCTTTCCTAAGTTGTTCCTTTAGGTTCAAATCATTACATAGCTCCATTGCTACGAAATGAATCAAACTAGTAAGATCTCCATAAGTCATTTCTCAATATGGAATTTTACCTTCACATCGATCTCTTATTTTGGACCGAACCTTTTCCGCAAAATGGGGAGGTAATCCACTGGTCTCTCTTTCCAATAATCATTGTTGCAGTCATCTCTTAGCATGACCTTTGTAATAAACATATCTTTATACCATCTAAAATCTGTCATTTTCTTGCAGTAAAGATTGTTTTATATTTCCAAACTTCTGTCTTGAAATAATCGTGGTTCTCCCACAAAATGTTTAGCAATGCTGTAAAGTAGAGTTGCAGTTGCATCCTCAACTACCTCTAAAGATGTAGTAGTTGGACCTCCTTCAGTCTTAACAACATTCTTTCTTGCAATAGCATCAAGAATCTCATTTTTATTTTGTTCTATGAGATAATTGTCCCACCAATTTGTTAGAGTACGTGTAAAACCTGCAATTATCATGTTAGCTGCTTGCTTATCGGTGGCACTCTTCCATTTATAGGTTGTGATGTTCATGCCCATATCTTGGAGTTTATTATAGATTTGACTATCAGCCATACCATCTATATTCTATTCTGTTATACATGTACCATCTGCAACACTCTGGGATGCATATTGTTCTCTTCGAACGTGATATCAGGAAAAGAAGGTCTAGGATAAAAGTTTTTGGAGTGAGGAAGTCTATCCTTTATAGCCCCAACCTTATCACCCTGAGAAATCTTAATCCTCTTAAGTTGCTCATTAATCCTTTCTAGGAGTTCTGGAGAGTTGTTGAAATTATTTGCTGGCTTAGGAAAATCCGCTGGGGAAAATTTATGGATTTTGAAGATAGGATTAGTCTCTATGTTGAAACCAGATTTGGAAGAACTGGGTTTGTTACCAATCTGGGTGGTACAACTATAATTATACTTTGAATCCTCAATTTGTTTGGAAACAACATGAAGAACCTGGTTAATGTAATTATTTTGTTCAAAAACATTGTTTTTTTCTTCAATAGTCACAAAGCTGTTTTCCTTATGTTTTGAAGGTTTTTTGAAAGGCGCTGCTTTCAAAACATATATTTTATAAGGGATGTTTATACCTTCAAGAGGAGGAGTAACACTTTCGACAACCTCGTCTTTGGTATGCCATCTGTTTACCTAATCTTGAAGCGATGAATTAGATTCACCGATTTGTCCTGTAGATTCAAACCATTTGAAAAATTCAATTTCTGTTTTGAATATCTTCATATCCTTAAACCATTTGTCTTTGAACAAGACTCTCTGATCTCTTGTGTATGTATCTACATACCAAGCTTTATTTAAAGCATGCTTAGGGCTCATCCACCACTTATTAATCTTTTTTATGTTAGGAGTAAATTTGTCGACTGACTTAATAACTCCTATAGAATCCTTTTTCTTATGAGGAGGAGCTTTCATTTCGCTAAGAGTAGGACTTCCTTTAAAAGAAGAATCATAATAAACCTTGGGGATGGTTTGGGTAAAATCTACCCCGCGGAATTTACCCTGTTGTTCTGAAACCTCAGTGGTTTCATACAAATCTTCTTCTCCCTCCCGGCTACTCAAAGTATAAGGTCAAGCCATAGACATTCTTATACTGGAAGACTCATGGTCGAAATAATTGTAACTAAGAAACATAAGGTTAACAGAACCATCTGCAAATTGAAGAATACTTTCTAGGAAAGACCTAGAAGGTTGAACCGGAAGGGGTTCGGTGATAGATTCAAATTTCCAACTTTTATCGGAAAGAATCTCATTCCACTTTAACATTCTGGGCAAAAGAGTGCTATGCTCTTGGTTAGATTCCATAAGCATAGTAACATCTTAGGGACTAGATTTAATTGCCTTTGGGGCAATAGTGGTTGTCATTAGCTTGTAATATACCCGATATATTACAGCTAAATCTCTGGTTCCTAATTTGCTATTCATATTCTTGGTTTTGACATTAAGTCTCAAGGTAACAAGAATGTTAGGGTCTTCTATCTCTACAGAGAAATTGGGATAACAATTGAAATAAACTGGCCCCTGAGCTAGATTACTTTCTAAGATTCCTAACAACGAATCATCAACATTGAGAAGTCTAGCATATCTAAGCATTAAATAAATAGGAATATTTAAGCCTTTACGGAAAAAGAGGTTTAACAGCTACCTGTACAAGACCAAATTGAAGAAATTTAAATTCTTGCCTATATCTGTCTATGTCAGCAGCAATCAACAATTTAATAGTCTCTAAAGAGTTATTAATTGCAAAGGTTGATTCACAAGTTTTTATATTAAAACTTTTAAACAAACTAAAATTACCTATGTGGTAAACCTTATTAATCGGTTCTTTAGTGATGAACCAATTTTGTAAACGCTTTTGTAAACGCATATCTTCTTTAGATATAGAACAATTAACAGAGTTAACAATATTATTGCTATTCATGAGAACAAACAGTTGTCTTTAGGCATGAAAGAACGTCAAGGATAAATTAAGCAATAAGAATCTGGTGGGGTTCAATTCCCATGTACGCTAGCATGTTTTGGGTCACTTTGCCCGGTGATTCCACCTCTTTTCGGTGTGGGGGAGACACTTGTTTTCATGATTCTCACATGAAATATGTTAGTAAAAGTTAAAGTTCCCAATGAATGAATGCGGCCAACCTCAAATGATGCACGTAATGAAATTAATGATACTAAAGGCTTTAGGATATGATGATCAAGTGGTGAGCTAGACTTAAGTAATGACACTAGGTTATTCTTGATCATTGCACAGCGAACCCGATAAAAGTCTTAAACTACATCCTAGGTATAGCTAGTGTTTACACTAGCCTATGAAAGAAATGAAATAAAGTATGTATGAATGAATGAAGCAGACTCTGTGTTTGCTAAAGAAGTCTCCCTATTTGTGGTCCCATATGTAGAGCCCTCATTTTGGGAATTCTTAATGTCAAGTCCATGTTCCAAGGTCTCATGGCATATTAACGAATGATATGAAAAATGTTATGTGTTATATGCAATATGTTATGTTCTATGTGCAAGATGTTATGTGTTGTGTGCAATATGATAAGTATGATGATGCATGTTACTCTCATGGCATGACTTTCCTAATAAAAATTTTGCAAGTCCACTGATTTTCCTAATTCAAATCATGCAAGTCCACTAACTTGACTTTCCATAATCATGTTGTTAGGAAAGAGTTGTTCTTACTCATGCATGTCCTTGGTGTGTGCTTGCATATACCCATACGTAGTACAAGTTTGTACTAATCCCATACAATTCTACAAGTTTAGGTGCACGCACAGGTGGACGCTAGAGCTTACAGGTTGACATTGTAGCTATTTGGACGTGGATCTTTCATCCGGACTTGGTAGGCCCTCATGCTTTCGAGGATGTCTACCGTATTATCTAGCTTAGATGTAGGCTTTATCTAGTGGAGTATGTTCCGCTTGTGTTTCTTTCCACTTTCGTTTTAGACTTTGTATTGGTGTGTTTTGGCAAGAATACGTTTAATGCAATTATGAACTATTTCTTTCATTTGATTATCTCTATATTAGACGGTTGATTTTTGAATGCCTATGATGTTAAGTTTAAGAGGTTTAGCATGAAATATGAAAACAAAAAGTTCAAATTTTCCGCTAAAATTAACTTAGATGAAGTAAGAATGATGTATGTAGGGTTGTTTGCGACCTCTGAGAGGTCAATGACGTCGGTCTCGTCAGGGGTCTAGATTCCGTTCGTGAAAGTCAATATCCGCATAAGTGCAAATGTAAATGTAAACATCAACATTAACGTAAATGTCAACGTAATCGTCAATGTGAACGTCAACGTTAAAATGAATGATAATGTGAATATGAACGTGAACACCAACATAAACATCGACGTGAACGTTAACGTCAATATCAACATGAACGTTAATGTGAACCTCAATGTAAACATCAACATCAACATCAACGTGAACATGAATTTCAACGTAAATGTGGGCGTGAATATGAACGTGAACATTAAAAGTCAATGTCAACATGAACGTCAATGTTAACGTCAATGTCAACGTGAAAGTCAATGTGAACGTCAACGTGAACGTCAATGTAAATGTCATCTTGAACGTCAACTAAAACATCAGCGTGAACGTCAATATCAATGTAAACATCAACGTGAACGTAAATGTAAATATCAACATGAACGTCAACGTGAAAATTAATGTCAATGTGAACGTCAATGATAACATTAACATCAATGTGAACATCAATGTGAACGCCAACGTGAATGTGAATATGATCATCAATCTTAACATGAATATTAACATGAACTTCAACATCAATGTCAACATCAATGTGAATGTGAACGTGAACGTAAATGTCAATGTCAACGTGAACGTCAATTTAAACGTCAACGTGAAAGTCAATGTAAACATCAATGTGAACGTCAACATGAACATGCATGTCAACGTGAACATGAACATAAACGTAAACATTAAAGTCAACGTGAATCTGAATATCAACGTGCATGTCAACTTGAACGTGAAGGTCAATGTTAATGACAACATAAACGTGAATGTCAATGTCAACTTGAACATGATCATTATTTTCAAAGTAAAACATCAATGTCAATGTGAATGCCAATGTCAACACCAACATGAACGTGAATGTGACCCTAAATTTGAACATGAACATCAATGTGAATGTGAATGTCAACGTCAATGTGAACGTCGATGTAAACGTAAATGTGAATGTTAACGTGAAGGTGAGCGTGAACATGAAAGTGAACATCAATGTGAACTTTAATATAAACGTCAATGTCACACGTTAACGTTAAAATCAATGTGAACTTCAACGTCAACGTCAACTTGAACATGATCGTTAACATAAACATTAACACGAACGTAAATGTAAATGCAAACATGAATGTCAATGTTGACGTGAACATCAATGTCAACGTCAACGTCAACGTCAATATCAACGTCCACATGAACGTGAATGTGAATGTCAACATCAATGCGAATGTCAATGAAAAGGTTAACGTAAACGACAACTTGAACATCAACGTGAACATTAACGTCATCATAAACGTCAACCTGAACGTCAACATAAACATCAGCGTGAACGTCAACATAAATGTCAACATTAACATCAAAGTCAATGATAAAGTTAACATGAACTCAACATCAACTTTAACTTCAACGTCAATCTTTTTTCGGAGCGTACGTTGGTCAGCAAGATTCCGGAAGGTCGTTGTAGCCAGGTGGGTGTTTAGACCTGTTAGGATGGTGGTCCCGTAGCTAAGATGACTCTAAGAAAAGAACTAATTGTAAAACAAAGAAAACCTCTCTTAGAAACTTTATTTGGATCTTAAATTTTATACTAATATTCTTTATTTATTTTCCAGCATGTTAATTATTACTCTTACTTGTTAAATTTTATTTTGTCATGTAAGTCCAATAGAAGTATATTCTAAATCAAATGGATAAAAACCAAAATATTATAAACAATATTAATTTGTCTTCACAATCTACAAAGATTGCTAAAATTGAAAATGATTTACAAAACAGGAGTATTCCAGAAGAACCTTTCAAAAAAATTTACCACATAGGTAATTTCAGTTATCTTACGCGTTGTAATATTAAGACTTGTGAGTCTACTATTGCTATTAATAATTCTTTAGAAATTATTCATCTCCTTAAAGAAAATGATTTAGATTGTTATAAATCTAATTTTAATTATTCGCATATTGATTTAGTGCAAATTGTTGTTAAGCCTTCATTTAGAAAAGGACTACATATTCCTGTTTGTGTCCTCTTTAGAGATGATAGATTTTTAAATTTTGATGATACCTTATTAGGAGTTTTGAAGAGTAACCTTGCTGATGGGCCAGTTTACTTTAATTGTTATCCTAACTTCTCTATTGAAATTAATGATCCTAATGTCATAAATTTTTTGACACTCAATGTCAAAACCAAAAGTCTAAAAAGCAAAATCAATACTCGTGAAATAGCTATTATTTACCGAGTGTATTACCGTTTTATGAAAACTCAACTTGCTCCTAAAGCTCGTCATGAGAGAATAAGGGGTTAGACTATGCTTATGGAATCCAACAATGAACATAATTCTATCTTTGTTCCTAGAACTTTGTAATGGAAAGATATACTCTCCAATAATGATTGGCATTTTAAGAATATAAATAAACCCTTTGCTTCACCTTGTGTGTCTGTATGTTTCGTCGAGTTTTACGTGTTTGTTTTGGATGAAACTCATGCGGTAGATACTAAAATCGTACACAAACATATTTGTGGTGGAAACGTCCAAGTACGGTTCCATGCAGGACCCGCAAGGGTCCCTAAAGGAGGACCCCAACATTGGAGTTCAACACTGCCTGGCAGTGGCCAAAGGATGACCCAAAGGATGGCCGGTCGACTAGGCAACGGTTTTTCGATTGGTATCGTCAGTGGATCCAAGTTTATTGCAGGTTGAGGAGTCTCTGAAGCAACCAATGAGACCCTCATAGACGGGACGTGGGTGAGACCATGGACCGTCGATACATCCGTCGATGGGTCTGTGCGTTTTCTGCCAGCTTTTTATTATGTTTAGGGGTGAAGTTATAAATTCACCCCAAGCCCCTATAAGTATTTGGACGGTTGTTTTGAGTATTTATGGGTATTTTTAAGAGTATATAAGTCATTAAAATATCATTATAACCCTAACACCCAAATCAAAACATATTCCCTCCAAAAGTTTCACCAAAAACCTCCATGAGAGTTCAAAGTGAAGATGGATCTTGAAGATGGGTTTTCAATGGAGTTTATTATTCAATTAGATTTTGATTCTTATAATAAGGAATGGGATTTATTCATATAAGGCTTGCTATCACCTTAGAGCCAATCTCAAAAATGATTTTCAAAGATTTCGAAAAGTTGAAAAAGTCCAAATTTATACTCTAAGTCTTCTGTTCTTGTATAAATGGTTTCCAAACGTTTATATATTGATGTATAATTGATGTTTTCCAATGAAATTATCCATGAACCCTTTATATTCTCAAATCTCTAAATTTCACTAAAATATGGGTGAACTGTTTTTGCTTTGATATTCATGAATTCATGTGTAGATTGTTATGGGCTTTTGATTAATGTATAGATTATGTATGTATGGTTTATAGGCTGTTTCAATTTTATTAATTAAAGTAATGAATAATCTTAGATATATTGAATGCAAAGCTTATTGAATTGATATTGACTTAATACTTATAGATTCTAGTGTAGATTTCAATGGGATTTCTAATGATGTAAGAATTGTATTCAATTGATATCTAATTGGTTTTAGATTGATAATATTTATTGAATTGACTTAGATTTCATTGAGTATTATAGTTTATGTATTGAATTGATGTTCATGGTCATGGGTAAGGGCCTTACGGTTTCGAATTGGATGACTTATCTTTGGAAACGAAGTGGTAAGATGGAGTCGGGTATGCTACCCTAATTCCTTTTGGTTCATGTTAATTAGACCTCAATTATGTTGTGATTGGTATTGTCCACTATGTGAATTATTTTGTCCTTGTCGGCGCTACTTTATGCAATATGATGATCTTTGCCTTGTCGGCACTACTTTAAGTACTATGATATTTTTTATAGTTGTTTTATGTGAAGTATGAGTATATCTATCTATTTTTGAAGCAATGTGAAAGTATGTGTTCTTTCTATGTATGTAAGGAAATCATGTAGACTATGACTATGTGCTTCTATGTGTAATCTTAGGGTTGATACATGGCTGTTCCTACATGACTATTTGAGTCTATAATAGTTATGTTGATGATTATATGGTAGTGTGTAGGATTACTTAAAGATGATAATGGTTATTCATATGTGCTTATAGAATGACTAGTAATATGTGTTAAGGTGAAGTGTGTGGTTTCTTGTCCTGATTGACTTGTGTCCCTTACTTGATGCTTGTATGAATATGAATATGTGATGTTTTGACTTAGGATGCTAATGTCTCTTAGTTTTGTATGTACGAATTACATGTGACCTTAAATGATGTTAATAGAGTCCTTTATGTGAAACCTTGAACCTAGTTATAAGGTTATGTATGTTCAAGTAAATGAATGATGGACTTAAGGTTTATTGGATGGAATGGCATCATATCAAACCTTAGGAGAGTTATCATGAGCTTCTTGTCGCCATTGGAAGGTATCCCTAAGAGGACATCTTTTGTTGGATAAATATGATTGGGTTATAAACTGGTTATGGAATCCTTTTACACAATAGGCTATCTAGACATTGCACAATAGGCTTTGAACGTGTTAGTGAGAGTCCCTTGGTCTTGTCTAAGACCATTACTTGAATGTCCTTTATATGGTGAATGAGCCTTAAATGAACTAATGAATTAATGACTTAAGTTAGGAAGTATGTTAAATGAAGTAGAACTTATCTAGAGTAGTTAAGGGTTGTCTAGTTAAGGTATGAAGGGGGCATTTGAATGGTAACTTCTTATCTTACCTAGATAAGTCTTAAGAATGACTATAGTTAGGAAAGTTAGTTGATTATGTGGACATGATCTAAGACTTAGGTTGTCTTAAGGATTACTTAGGTAATCTTGAAGAGGTCAATCATGGACATTATCTTCTCGATTTACTTAAAAGTCAATGTGGAGATCAACATAAACATCAGCTTGAACTCAACTAAAACATCAGCGTAAATGTCAATGTCAACATCAACATCAACGTGCATGTCAACATGAACGTTGATGTTCACATTCATATTGACGTTTTCATTCACCTTGATGTTCACATTGATTTTGATGTTCACGTATACATTCACGTTGACATGCACGTTAATATTGACATTCACATTGACGTTTGCATTTACTTTAACGTTGACGTTTAAGTTGTCAATCACGTTGACACTCACATTGATGTTGACTTTGATGATCACCTTAACATTAACGCTCACGTTCAAGTTCATATTTGCGTTGACGTTGATGTTCATGATGATGTTCACATTACATGGACGTTCACGTTAGCATTCACGTTGACATTCACATTGATGTTAATGTTCAGGTTGACGTTCATGTTGATGTTTACGTATACATTCAAGTTTACATTGACTTTGACGTTTAAGTTTACATTGACTTTTACTTTGACGTTGACGTTCATGTTGATGTTAAAATTGAGCTGACATTCACACTGATATTTTAGTTGACGTTCAAGTTGATATTTACGTTGACGTTGACATATATGTTCACATTGACATTGACGTTTATGTTGACATTTACATTGACGTTGAAATTTACGTTGACATTGATATTGACGTTAATGTTGACATTGATGTTGAGATTGATGTTGACGTTAATGTTCACTTTGACATTTACATTGGCATTCACATTGACGTTTATGTTCACATTGACGTTAACATTTATGTTGACAATGACGATCACATTCAAGTTGACATTGACATTCATGTTTATGTTAACGTTAACATTGACGTACATGTTGATGTCCACATTTACCTTGACGTTCACATGCATGCTCACGTTGAAGTTTTCATTCACGTTGATGTTCACGTAGATGTTCACATTCACACTCACATTCACGTTAACATTCACATTTATGTTCACTTTGACGTTCACATTGACGTTGACGTTCACAATTATATTCACGTTGGATTTCACGTTGACGTTCACATTGATATTGTCGTTTATGTTCACGTTTATATTCACATTTATGTTGACAATGACGATCATGTTCAAGTTGACATTGATGAACATGTTGATGTTCACGTTTACATTGATGTACACATTGACGTTGACATTCAATTTAAAATTGATGTTGATGATGATGTTGATGTTTACGTTGATGTTCATGTTGATTTTGACATTGATGTTCACGTTAGTGTTTATGTTTATGTTCACATTGACTTCACATTGATGTTGATGTTCTTATTGACATCGATGTTCACCTTCACATTCACGCCCACGTTTATGTTGACGTTAATGTTCACGTTGACGTTCATGTTGATGTTTACGTTGATGTTCACGTTGATGTTCAAATTGACGTTCAAGTCGATGTTCACATTAATGAACACGTTGACGTTCACATTCACGCTCACATTCATGTTGACATTCGCATTCACATCTATATTTACATTCACATTGACGTTGACGTTGACGTTGATGTTTATGTTCACGTTTTACGTTCACATTTATGTTGACAATGATGATCCGGTTCAACTTGACATTGACACACACGTTGATGTTCACATTTACATTGACGTTTACATTGACAATCATGTTAAGATTGACATTAAGTTGACGTTCACATTCATGTGATGTTAACGTTGACGTTTACATAGACGTTTGGATTAACGTTGACGTTCAATGTCATATTGACATTGACATTCATGTTTATGTTGATGTTGACATAATGTTCAAGTTAGTGTTTACATTGATGTTGACATTGACGTTGCCGTTCATGTTGATATTGACATTCACGTTCACGTTCACGCCCACATTTACGTTGACGTTCTTGTTCACGTTGACGTTCATGTTGATGTTTAAGTTTACACTTATGCGGATATTGTCACACCTGGGTCCTAGACCCTAGATGAGACCGGTGTCGTTAACCTCTCAGAGGTCGTAGACAAGCCTCTTCTTAGCTTTCACCACAATCATACGTTTTAATTTAGCAGAAAATTTAAAACTTTTTAACTGTACTAAAGTGTACTTAGATTTCATAGTTCTTGCATAAGAGTGATATACTAACAGCTCAAAATAAACAACCATCTATTAACAGATTGAACAATTTAAATGAAGAATCCATAATATCATTAATAGTTGCAAAAACGGCCATAATATGAAAGCTTGAACAAATCTTTGAAAGGAAATGCTAGGGAAAACATCCACTAGCTATGTCTAATCTACTTAAGTTAGAGAATAAAGAGTAGGCATCCTCGAACTCAGGAGGTCCTACCAAAGTCTGGAGGTACTAGTGTAAACGGCTTCAACTGATCATCAATCTTCTTCAACGACCTGAACCTATAAAAATAGTAATTTTTTGTGGATTATTACACACTTGTACTAAGTATTTGTGTCTTCACATAAACATATAAGGACTATGCATGATCAAGGAAAGCTCTTCCTATAGCAACATACCATTTCTGGAAAGTGAAGTCACTTCACTTTCCTAATTCATTATTTATTAATCATGATATGAGTATAACATATATTCATTCATTTAAAACACACAATTCATTTTATATATGAAAATAAGTCCTTGGAATCATTAACATAATTTTAGAACTACTCAAGCAAAATTTATTATTTTTTCTCCACTTAGGCTGAGATCTCCCTCTCCCAGCCTTAGTTTATTTTTAAGTATTTTCTTCTTTGTTGTATAGTTCAATGATATACTTTGATCCTATGTTTTACTTAGGAGTGCAATGATTTATTGTATTCCCATAACTACGATAAAATCAAGTAAGTAATGCAAAAGACTAAGGAAATGATTTGACTACCCTACTCACAAGTTATTCTTTCCATTCTTGTTAAATTGGGCATGAAGTCTTTATAAGCCAATCTTTATTGGCTATGCCCATTATTTGATTATTTTCATAATATAAAGATTCTAGGACATATATTCATACTCTAATTCATGAGTCACTATGTTGTTTTCCCTTTATTGGCATAAGCCAATAACTGTTAAAACTTCATGATTTGATATACTTATGCTTTTGCTTACTTAGTTCACTTTGAACTTACATTTCTTCTTCTTTAATCTCATGTATACATTGAACATGCTGGGTTGACTTGGTACATTCTTTTAAGACTTCCATTGGGATCTTTCTATGCAATGTCTAAGAATGACTTACATCATTACTTAGTCTAACCTCACCCTTTGGCCATCCTATCTGAACACCCCTCATCTTCCTAGTTCTTTCTTTCTTTCTTTATTACTTTCTTAAAGAAATCTTTCGCATTTAACTGACATATATCATGTGTGCTAACATGAAATCTAGTGTCTTCCCCATACTGAAAAGAGGTGGTTTACTGCCCAAAGTGAAACCGAAGACTTCCTAGCTTTCTTAGGTTGATCCTCTAGCTAGTAACGCTGGCGAGATAGTTCAAAGACTAGGAGAATTTGAAGACGCTTATCCACCTTGGTGGTAGTCTCATCTCATGAGGCTTACATGTGCTTGCACAAGCTCATTACTAGTCTATCGTTGCTTAGCTCAATTTATCATATTTTACAACTTTTAGAGTTGACTCATACATTATGAAAGCTTGATTATAGTATGAGGTATGCTTATATCAATGTATGATATGTCATTCCTTTATATACTTGATGAATGTGAACTTAAATTTTACATTATCATTATGGTATGAATGAGACTTGTCTCACGATTTATAACACCCTCTTATGTGTGTATGTTTAACATATTTATTTAGGTGCAAGCGATACTTGTCTCACTTACTTTAACACCCCATTCTATGTCAATTTCATAACCCATAAGCTTTTAGTTATTTCATTACTCACCTTATATTGTTCAATGTTATTTGGTAGTTTTGTACCATTCTTTATGAAAGTTATACATACTTATTCGATGTGCTACTAGGTTCAAAAGTTCATTTAGATAGGGTATGTTGGGACTTGTCCCAATCATTAGCATACCCTAGGTTATGATTTCATTGGGTTAAATATTTTCAAGTCAATCTTTAAATGTATTTGGCCTTATATGATTGGTATGACTTAGTCATTGGCCAATTTTATTAAATATTTTGGAAGTAATATTGCTGGCCAATTTATTGGGATAAACCAAACTTTCACTAAACACTTGTCATGATATTATCACTAGCCAAGTCAATTAACTTCATGTATATACTATATTAATCTCATCATTTTAAGCAAGCCAACTTTTAATATTTTATAAGATTATAAGAACAATTTAGTGCTTAGTTTGGCCAAGCTATAAAGTTGATTTGGCATTAAATGTTCATTAACTAGCTTTGATTCTCATTCTTATTTCTTCTTGGACACATTGCATTCGAAACACTTACAAATATATCTAATGTAAAACACAAACAGTAATAGAAACCTTAATTCCTTTCAACAGTAAACTGAATTTCACAAACAACTTATAACAATTTAATCTTCTTGAACATAGTTAGGCATTTATCATACGGATCTAACCTATAGGTCTCATTCAACATTATCATATTACAGAAACCTACATATAATGATCAGTTAGTACCACATACCAACAATATGCTTGATATTTCATTATACATACTACTAGAACCAGAAATAGGGAGAACTAGGGAGATGAACTTTCAAAAATTTCATTGGGAACAACCTTAGTTTCGGTTTTTCTTGATTTTAAAATGTTTGGAAAGCCTCCTGGGGAAAGGAATACAAGAGATAAAACCCATACCTTACTGTAGAATTTAATCTACAAAGATCACCCTGTACTTTGCACAAAAATCTTGAAGAGTTGCCTTGAATTCGCCTAAGGAGAACCGAGAGTATTTTTCTCGTTTTCTTACGTTTGTTCACTGTTTTTTTAGTTTAAACGTGAGTCTAAGTATTAAGAACTGAATATTGACTAATTCAACGTAGGCTGATAAATTTAATTAAATAAATCAATTAGATAATTACCAAAACGCCCCTCCTAAATTTACTAAAAATAGGAAAGCATTTAACTTAGCCAAATTCTAAAAATTTGCTAAGGTCTCGGTTTGACCATGAATTTTAAATAATTAATTTAGTTTCTAATTTAATTAATTAAGTGACATAGTTTAATTACTAAAGTACCCCTAAGTAACTAAGACAATAACCAACCCCTTTGGACCATTCTAGGTTAGGTACTAGGATATTTCTTTTGTTAGTTAGTCGACTAGTGTAACCCTGTTAGGTCTTTGTATTTCGGCACACTAGTTAGTTTATTTAAGTTAGTCCAAGGTTATTTAGCTAGTTAGGTAAGCTATTTACAGCCTAGGATTGGTTAGGAAGCTAGTTCACACGTGGCTTGACCCGACGCACGCCTGCCCCCTAACAGCTCTAACCGAAATCGGTTGGGCTTGGTCGTTTGGTCTCTTGACCGGTAGCACATATGTTGATACGCAGTTCTTCTCCCAAGGATCCTCACTATGTTCTAGGGAACTGCTTAATCTATATGATCATTTCAAATAATAATGTGCCATAGTACCTAGAGTTGACACTTGGATGCCTCGTAACTAATGTGTGTAAGCTATGAAAACAAAAATTTTAGTGTACATTCTTCATTGCAGGTACAATTCCTAAACAAGCTTGGATTGGAGAATTTGAACATCAAAGTTTATTTAAAGTTACTTGTTAATACATAGAAATTGGCTAACACCCTTTAATTCGATATTCTCTAATATGCCCAATATTACTCAATATTGGGCATTGGGATGCCTATGTACCCCAATACATATTCTTAGAACCTAATAGACTCTTCACTAGACAAGTACATTTTCTGGAATGTTACATTATCCCCCCCTTAGGAACATTCGTCCCCGAATGACACTATACATATTTTTGAACCAAAGAGGGTATTTTCGAAAAACACATCAACATACTTGAAATTTTACTCTTTGTGAATTTTTGATTCACAACTTACTCTGGATGATGCACACAACTTAAAGCTTATCTGAAGCTTCATATCTGAGATTGAGGAACTTCCTTCTCAATGTCACTTTAACTAAATGCACATCACAACTCATGCAACAAAAAATCATGCCAACGCTATACAAAAACAGCAACATGAATGCAAGAAGGAACTCAAATTAACTCATATAGTGCAAGTATAAAACACATATTTACGTACTTAAAACACTAAAATCGACTAATGCGCTAAAATATAGAATTTCATGAATAAAATCAGACTTAGGAAGAGTATATCTAACCTCAAGAACTGAACATGTGAGGTTAATGGGATCTCATGTCGACCTTGGACTCCAATGTTGCTTTCTCAATAAGGTGGTTCCTCCATAACACCTTTATGGTGCCAACCTCCTTGTTCTTCAACTGCTTCACTTGGCGATCTAAAATTTCATTTGGAACCTCTTCATAAGAAAGGTTCTCATCGACTCCTAACCCCTCAACAGGCAGGATGGATGCTAGATCACCTAGACACTTATTAAGACTCGAAACATGAAACATGGATGAACAGAAGCCAAGTCATTTGGTAACTTCAGTTCAGAGGAAACATTCACTACTCGTTGTAAGACCGCATAAGGACCTATATACCTTGTACTCAACTTCCGTTTATTACAAACCTCATCACCCCTTTCATGGGTAATCTCTTCAGGTAGACTTGATCACCTACCTTGAATTCAAGAGCCCTCTTCCTGTTATAAAAATAGGATTTTTGACGACTGTAAGTAGTAGCCAATCTATCCCTGATAATTCTCACTTTTTCCATAGCCTCATGTATGATCTCAGGCCCAAGAATGGAAGACTCCCTTACTTCAAACTACCCAACTGGGGACCTACATCTCCTGCCATACAGTTCTTCAAAAGGTGTCAACCCAATAATAGAATGGTAACTATTATTATAAGAGAACTCAATCAGTGGCAAGTAATAGTCCAACTCCCTATGAAGTAAATAACACATGATCTCCGCATGTCTTCAAGGGTCTGAATAGTATGCTCTACTTGTCCATCCGTCTGAGGATGAAAAAGAGTAATGAGATTCACTTGTATACTCAAGCTCTTTTGGAAAGATCTCCAAAAGTGAGAAGTAAACTGGTCTCCCCTATCTGAAATGATAGATAAAGGTATCCCATGCCACCTCACTATCTCATCAATATACAACTTTGCATAATTTTTGACCTCCTGGTCCTGGGTAGACCAACCACAAAGTCTATATTAATAACCTCCATAAATTTAGAAATATCTCGCTTCAAACCTTCTCACCATAGATCTCTTGGAGATCATGATACATATTGGTGGAAACTGGATGAATGGAATACCTGGAGCAATGAGCCTCTAATATTAGGTCTCATATTATCAATATTGGGCACACACAATCTGCCCTGGTATCTAAGCACACAATTCCCCCTAATGAGAATGATTCATTCAGCTTACTCAACACTGAGTCTTTCAACTCCATGAGTATTGGATCAAGATGATGCTTAGCTTTAACATTTACAATAAATGAGGATTCAAAACTGGAATGGATTGAAACACCCGCACTTGGTGTATCTACCAACAGTACACCTAACCTAGCCAATTGGTGTACCTCTTTAACTAGCTCTTTCTTCTCATCATCAATATGAGACACACTGCCCATGCTCAATCGACTCAAAGAATCGGCCACTACATTGGCCTTACCTGGGTGATAGTGGGCACTCATGTCATAATCCTTGAGCATCTCTAGCCATTTTCTCTAACGAAGATTCAATTCGCTCTGTGTAAAAACATACTGAAGACCTTTATGGTCAGTAAATAAATCAACATGTATACCATATAAGTAATGTCTCCAATGTTTTAATGCAGATACCATAGCAGTTAACTCAAGGTCATGGGTAGGGTAATTCTTCTCATGGATTTTCAACTACCTTGATGCATATGCAATCACCTTGCAATCCTGCATAAGAACACATCCCAAATCTACTCGGGATGCATCACAGTACACCACATACCCTTCACCATTCCTCGGTTATGTAAGAACTAGGGCTGAAGTGAGTCTATCTTTGAGCTCTTGGAAGCTCTTTTCACAAGTTTCAAACCACTCAAACTTCGCCTTTTTCTTTGTTAAAGCTGTCAATAGAGCAGCAATAACGGAGAAGCCCTTAACAAACCTGCAATAGTAATTAGAAAAACCCAAGAAACTCCGGATATCTATACACGTGAGGGGTCTCGACCAGTTATTTATGGACTCAATATTTTTCGGAGCAACCTCTACACCGTGGTCGGAAACAACATGACTAAAGAAGGTCAGTAGTCTCAGCCAAAACTCACATTTGCTGAATTTTGCATACAACTGATGTTCCTTGTTTGCATGCGATGTCATTCTCAAATGTTGTTCATGCTCTTCTCTAGTATTAGAGAATATGAGGATGTAATCTATGAATACTATGACAAAATAATCAAGGTATTCACATAAGACCCTATTCATAAGGTCCATAAACGCAACTGGTGTGTTAGTGAGACCAAATGACATGACAAGAAACTCGTAATGACCATACCTTGTATAGAAGGCAATCTTAGGAATGTCCTCTTGTCACTCAGAGCTGGTGATACCCTGACCGGAGTTATATTTTAGAAATGAAACTTGAACCCTTGAGCTGATAAAATAAATTATCAATTATGGGAAGAGGGTAATTTTTCTTTATAGTGACTTTGTTGAGTTGCCGATAATCGATTCACATTCTAACGGTTCCATCCTTTTTCTTAACGAACAACATTGGAGCAACCCATGGGGATATGCTCGAATAGATGAAACCCTTATCAAGTAGATGTTTTAAGTGCAACTTCAACTCTTTGACTTCAGGTGGAGCCATTCTATAGGGAGGAACAGAAATTGGTTATGTGTTGTGACTAAGTCAACACCAAAGTCAATTTCGCGTTCAAGATGGATTCTTGGTAAATCCTCCAGAAAGACATCTTAAAACTCATTCACTATGGACACAAAGTCTATGTAGTAAGGAACTTCACGTTCTAAGTCATTGACTCCGACAAGGTGGTATAAATACCCATTAGATAATATCTTAGTGTCTTTATGATGGGAAGCTATTTGTCCTTTTGGATTTGAAGTACTCCCTTCCTATTAAAGCTATAACTCATTAGGAAACTGAAACCTTACTACCCTGTTTCGACAATCTATGGTAGCATTGCATTTATGGAGCCAATCCCATACCAAAAATTATATCAAAGTCAAGCATGGTTAATTCTATTAAGTCAGCGTAGATAACTCTATCAAAAATTATTATTGGGCAATCTCTATATACTCTTTCAGTTCTAATATTGTCTCCTATGGGAGTACTAACTATAAAAGGTTCATGCAAGATCTTAAGAAGGAAGAAAAATTTACTAGATACTAAAGGAGTAAGAATAGACAAGTTGGATCATGGATCTAACAATGCATACACAGAAAAAGAAAAGACACGCAAGTTACCAGTGACCATAACAGATGACTTCTCCTGGTCCTCTCTATCTTTCAAAGCATAGAACTTGTTCCTCTTGGGAGGCTCGGCTGCAGCAGTAGGATTAGGCTGAGGCTGAGTATCTTCCTTGGCCTGATTCTTCACATGTGGGTAGTCCCAAATAATATGCCCACTCTTGCTACACCCATAGAAGGCATTACAACCTACCATGCACTCACCTACATGCAAACGACCACACTTACCACACGACTTCCTATCACGTTGGGCATTTCTATCATTGCCCTTCCTGAGGCCAAATTTGTCCCCTTTGGCATTAGTTTTCCTAGAAGGAGTAGGATTACCTGAGTGCTTGTGTCCCTTCTTGAACATTGGGCTGTAGTGGACTCCAAACGAACTCCTACCAATGCTAGAACAAGCCTGATTCAAGGGCCTAGTCTTCTTGCCTTCTCAGACTCTCTTCCTATGACGACTCTCCTCCCCCTGTTGTGCATGTACCATAAACCTACCAAGGTCCATTTTATCATGCAACATGGCTACCCGACATTCCTCCTCTATATCCTCCAATACACCAGTCACAAACCTGCTCATCTCATCCCTGCTACTGGACACCACGGAAGAAGCATATTTTGAAAGTATAACAAACTTCAAGGAGTATTCATTGACTGACATGCCTCCTTAACGTAGGTTGATCAACTCCTCAACCTTACCTCTCTCCTCTCTCTGAGAAAGAACCTCTCCAAGAAAGCAGTTTTGAGAATGTCCCAAGTGATGGGGACTTCTCCTGGTGCTCGGCCATCTACCCACATCTTGTACCATACTTGAGCCACATCCTTGAGCTGGTATGCAACCAACTTAGCCTTTTCCTCTTCATTAACACCCATAGAAAAGAGAATCTTATGGACCTCATCCACAAACTCCGGGGGATCCTTATTGATTTTTGACCCGAAGTAGACTGGAGGATTCATCCTGGTGAAATCTCTCAGATTGCTAGCCTTGGTGCTAGTATGTGGGTTCTCCCTGGGAGCAACCTCTATAGTGGCCTGGGATATGATAGACTGTGCCTGAGCAGTGATGGCTTGGGCATCTTAACTAGTGCTTCTCTCACTTCTCCATCGATCAACGTAGCTAGGTTGACAAGCACTTGCACTCCAGTAGCTGGGGCTTGAGGAGGATCTTTGTTTCCCCCAACAGCTGCTACTCAAATTCTCCTTCCTGCATTTCTTTTTTTGTTCATTTTTGTACACGAAAACACAAGAAGGAAGTTATATGCTAGAACGACACAAATTTTAAAAACTCTACACAACACGATAAAGAGTCGAAGAAGGGAAGATTCTTAGCATCACTAAGTCTGTAAGTCATGGTTGTGGTGCACTTCACAACCATAAGCTAGAAACTATGAAACATGGCTGTTTTGAGACTTAGTTCCTAGGTTTAGGGTTTAGGGTTTAGGGTAATTTAACCTTATGCTCTGATACAAAGTTTGTCACACCCGGGTCCTATACCCTATATGAGGCCGGCGTTGTTAACCTCACGGAGGTCGTAGACAAGCCTTTTCTTAGCTTTCATCAGAATCATACAGTTAAATTTAGTAGAAATTTAAAACTTTTTAACTGTACTAAGTGTACTTGGACTTCATATAGTTCTTGCATAACATTGATATACTAACAGCTCAAAATAAACAACCATCTATTAAAAGATTGAACAATCGAAATGAAGAATTCATAATATCATTAACAGTTGCCAAATTAGACTTAATACGAGAGCTTGAAAAACTTTTGAAAGGAAACGCTAGGGACAAAATCCACTAGCAATGTCTAATTTACTAAATCTAGAGAATAAAGTGTAGGCATCCTCGAACACCAGAGGACCTTATTAAGACTGGAGGTACTAGTCCAAACAGCTTCAACTGATCTTCAATCTTCTTCAAGGACCTGAACCTATAAAAATAGTAATTGTATATGGGTTCGTACACAGTTATACTAAGTATGGGTGTATGCACATAAACACATAAGAACTATGCATGATCAAGGAAAGATCTTCCTATAGAAACATGCCATTTTTTCAAAGTGAAGTCACTTCACTTTCCTAATTCGTTATTTATGAATCATGCTATAAATATGACATATCTTCACTCTTTTAAACCATACAAATCATTTTCTATATGAACATAAGACCTGGGAATTATGAACATAATTTTAGAACAACTCAAGAAAAATTTAATATTTTTGCTCAACTTAGGCCGAGAGCTCCCTCTCCCAGCCTTAATTTATTTTTCAGTCTTTCCTTCTTTTTTGTGTAGTTCAATGATCTACTTTGATCTTATGTTTTATTTACGAGTGCAATGTTTCATTACAGTCTCATTACTACAATAAATCAAGTAAGTAATCCAAAAGACTAAGAGAATGATTTGATGTCAAATCCCGAAACACACCCTAGAAGATAGGGTACAATCTTGGATTGTAACCGGCGTACTCGACCTCTCGGAGGTCTTATACAAGCCCTTTCATATCATTCATCTCATAAACATAGTGAAAAGTAGTATGTAATTAAAATTTTTCACTAAACTTAATATAGTCTTCAAAATCTCTTTCGCATAAAAGTAATAGGAAATACTAAGTCTCAATCTCATCATCCTAAAACACAAGAATACTTTGGACACGATGCATAATTCAAAATACGAATATAGAAATACTTAGTCTATTACAATACTTTGAATGAAAACATAAAAGACATATATGCCCTCCAGTCAAGTGAGCACATACTTCAAGTTCTCTTGAACAATCTTCTATGTCCAAGCTTTCTTCCCAAATCTCTCCACCTACGAAGAAATATATAGATAGATAAAAGCATGGAGTTAGTACAACCACATGTACTAAGTATGGCAGTATGCATAAAAATCATGAAAACAGAATTTTAGTGGAAATATTCGTCTTTTCATTTAAAAATCATATTATAATCATAAGAACAATATTTAAAAATATGGAAACACATAAAATAACATGTAAACCAAAAATCATATTTTAGAGATCACCTTACAGTGAACTCATTCACTGTTACAGTGAATTATTTCACTGTACAGTGAAGATGCTTATTCTTCACTTAAGACACCCTTTAGCATGTAATCTTCTTACATAAAGCTATCCTAAGATTTACTTTAGTCACACAAAGAGAGACCGCCCATACAGCCTCTCTAGATGTGCCTAAACAACCATTAAGATTACTTATAATGAGTCACATACACACTTCAAGACATCAAACTTATCAACATATAGACACTCTGATATTTCCTCATCAAAGGCTATCAAAAGACTTACTTAAGTAGATCAAGAAGATAATGTCCATGATTGACCTCTTAAAGACTACCTAAATAATCGTTAAGACTTCCTATGATCGGATCATGTCCACAAAATCAACATCTTCCCTAATTAGAGCCCTTCTTAAGACACATCTAGGTAAGATACGAAGTGACCATTCCTATGCCCCCTTCACACCTTAAATAGACAACCCTTAACTACACTGGATAGGTACTTTTTCCTTTTACATACTTCATAACATAAGTCATTAGTTCATAAAGACTCATACATCACATAAAGGACATTCAAGTAATGGTCTTGACAAGACCGAATGACTCTAACTAACACCTTCAAAGCCTATTGTGCAATGTCTAGATAGCGTCCCATACCACCACCTAAACTTCATAGAACTTCTCTAGTCCTAGTAAGTATCCCACATGATGAGAATAGGCAATAACCGACATAGACCATGATAGCTAGGCATGGAATCCAGAGTTCTAACATACTCCAATGAGGGTGTTCTACTTTCCAAGGGTATAAATATGACACATCCCATGTAGGCACATGGTTAAGGAGTATGAACGGCTTTTATGTATTCTAGTATCATTGTCAAATAGAGGTACATTTTACTCTAGTCTAATTCTAAAGTAGAGCTACTTCCTATTGCATAATCACTCGGTGCTAGCCTTTGATCACATAGAGTAATTGACAATAAAGGATCACATGAAGAGGGTTCCATATCTAGTTAATAACCCAATCACATTTGTAACATTACGAAAACTACTAAGATAAGTAAGACCTAGCTAACCTAGAATGCATAGGTTAGAGAAGGTTTACACGGCTTGATGCGCGTGGAACTAGATCCCTGGACCTATGCACCAGCCAAGCCAACAAACTTGGCGAGTTGGTTGATCTAGGCAGGGTTGGTTCCATCCATGTTAAGTCCTCTAACAATAGGATTCACCCGGGTGAGTCTTAACCGGACTTAGAGGGTTAGTCATAGGTTTTAAGGGTTCTAGGGGTAAAAAGGTAATTTCGGGGTAGGGGTAGTATCATAATTACCGTAGGTTGATATTTAATTGGTTTAATAAGGTTTTTAATTAGTAAAAATGGGTCAATGCTCGGTGGTCAAACCCAAGTTTTACTGGATCTCCACACTCGATTTCGAGCCGAGTTGGAGGCACTAAAGGGGCAATTTAAATGATTTTAAATTAGAAAAAATCAGGAGGGGAATTATAGTAACTTAATATGTAGATTATAATCTGATTTTATCATTTAAATTGGGCTGATTAAGTCAATAACAAACTCCCAAGGAAAGAGGCGCACGACTCCCACTAGGAGTGTACTCAATGTGCACTCTTAATTCATTATATATCCACAAAATGATTTTCAGTTTTACCTTGCAATTCAAAAACAGAAAAATAAAATAAGTCTACTCTTCTAAGAGTTCTCAAAACTATCATAAATTAAAAGAAAAATTTGTACGCCTAAGTTTTTTAAGAAATCACGTAAAAGAACTTCTCTTGTGAACAAAGAATCAAGGCTCGGAAGAGAGGTTTGTGCGTGGGTTAGGACGTGTTTGTGGCTGGTTGTCAAAGTTGTAAAAGGTATGGTTTTTCTTCTCTCTTGGTCCCTTTCCCAAGAGTCCCTTAAGGCTCAGTTCACATCCAATCTAAAAACTAAGGGATTTTGGAAATTTGATTTTGAAGAATGAAGTCTTCAAGGTGTTTACACTTATATACACATTTAAAATAACCAATATACACCTTAGGGACCGCCAAAGTCTATTTTTTTGAAGTGGAGTGAATTTACAAATTCACCCCTAGCTTGGCAGTGAAACTGCATGCACGGACATGACCATCGACGGTGGACAGTCGACGGACCATTTGTTCACAAACTGACCGTCCTGTCCATCCATTGGTTGGGTCAGATTCTTTTACAAGTCCTACTTCCTCCAAACACTAAGTCTCTACCAACGCCACCCATCGACGGGGCATGGATTGGCCCACGAGCCGTTGATGCCTCCGTCATTTGGGGCTGTCTAGGACAATCTTGACATTGAGTTTGGGTCCTTCCTCAAGGACCTTTGGATGGTCCTTGGGGATAATTTCCCATAAATTTCCAAATCAAATATGATCTTTTATGAGTTTAACACCTCTCACATAAATTTCATCCAAATGAACATGTAAAACTCGACGAAACATGCCTAGACACACAAGGTCATTTCAAGGCACATCTTTCGAACATCATAAACGTTTGACCTCCAAACTCCACGAATCTCGACACACTTCAAATACATGATATAGTAACTCATTTAAGAACCTTAAAACCTCATGAATCACACAATAGAACATAAAACCACATATGAGGCACATAGGTAACTTAGTCGTCGAACGTCTTAGTCGCCCCTTGACATTTGACTTCCAATGCACCTAATGCTTTAGACACTGACTCTATACCATATATTACACCTATTTAGGACCTCAGAAAATAAATACCAACATGTTATTCTCTAGTTCACCTAAGTCATTATCGGGGTCTAAAATTTGACTACCCTACTCACAAGCTATTCTTTCCATTCTTGTTAAATTGGGCATGAAGTCTTTATAAGGCAGTCTTTATTGGCTATGTCCATTATTTGATTATTTGCATAATATGAAGATGCTGGGGCATATATACATACTCCAATTCATGAGTCATTATGTTTTGCTCCCTTTATTGGCATAAGCCAATAACTGGTAAAACTTCATTTTTATCAAACACTGATGATTTGATATACTTATGATTTTGCTTACTTAGTTCACTTTGAACTTGCATTTCTTCTTTTTTTGATCTCATGTACACTTTGAACATGATAGGTTGACTTAGGATATTCTTTTAAGACTTCCATTATGATCTTTCTGTGCAATGACTAAGAGTGACTTACATCATTACTTACTCTAACCTCACCCTTTGTTTATCCTATCTAAACACCCCTCATATTCCTAGTTCTTTCTTTATTTCTTTATTACTTTGTTAAAGAAATCTTTTGCATTTAACCGACAGAGTTCATGTGAGCTAACATGAAATCCAGTGTCTTTCCCACACTGAAAAGAGGTGGTTCACCGGCTGTAATATTCCAGAAAATATACCCGTCTAGTAAAGGGCCTATTACATTTTAAGAATAGGTATTGGGGGTAAATAGGCATCCCAATGCCCAATATTTAGAAATATTGGGCATAGTAGAAAATTATGGGCATAGTAGAAAACATTGGCTTAAAAGGGTGTTACCCAATTTTCTAACATTAGTAAGCTTGTTTAGGAAATTTACCTGCAATAGCGACCCTCAGCTAAAAATCAAGTTTCATAATAGTAACACATTAGTCACTAGGCATCCAAGTTTCAAGCCTAGTACCATATCACATGACCATTTAAAATGATCATATAGATTAAGTAGTGCCCAAGGACATAGTGAGGATCCTTGGGACTATAAGGAAACATTCCCAAATGAACCATAAATAATAGTTAGTTAGAAAAGAACAATCAACCCATGTGCAAGCACATGGGGAGAAACGGCCAAGAGGGGACCACCGTAACCAAATTTGGTTAGGGTAGTTAGGGGGCAGGCGTGCACATGGGTTCACCCATGTGGGGCCTAGATCTCTAACTAATTATAGACTCTAACCTACTTTTCTAAATAAATAACTAACCTAGGGCAAACAAAAATAAATTATCTAGTACACCCGCGAACCTAAGACTTTATCGGGTGACACTAACCTATTAACTAATAAAAGAGACAACCTAGTACTAACTTCAGATTTCCCAAAGGGTTGGTTATGGTCCTAATAACATAGGGATACTTTAGTAATTACCCTAGTATACTTAATTAATCAATTTAGTAACTTATTTAATTAATTTAAAAGGGAAAAACCGAAATCATAAAGCAATTAAAATTCAGTTAAGACAAGAAAAAGACAATCTTGTACCTAACCTAGGTTGGTTCAAAGGGTTCGTTATGGTCCTAACGACGTGATGGTAATTTATTAATTACCCTAGGTCACATAATTAATTAAATTATAAATTTAATTGATTAAATTACAGGGGTCAAAAAAGAAATTCTTGCACTAACCTAGTACAACTCAAGAAACATCTTAGTAATTACCCTAGGATGGTCCAAAAGGGTTAACTATGGTTGCAATGATTTAGGGGTACTTTAGTAATTAACCTAGGTCCCTTAATAAACTAAATTAGACATTTAATTAATTAATTTGAAGGGTCAAAAACGAAATTCTTAGGAAAAATTTCAGATTTGACTAAGTGTGGTGTCTTCCTATTTCTAGTCAATCTAGGAGGGGCTTTTTAGTAATTAATTAATTAATTAATTTAATTAACTTATTAAGACTTAGTTGAATGACTAAATATCAGTTCCTAAACCTAAAAACTCACGATCAAACACTTAGAAAAGTCGACGCTAAAATAATAAGCAAAAAGGCAGAAACTTCATCGACATTCTTAGGTGAATTTAAGGTGTTTTTCAAGGTTTCATTCAAGGTGGTCTTCGTAGATTAAGTTATACTTAAGGTATGGGTTGTATCCCCTGGAATTATTCCTCCAAGAGGCTTTTCAAACGTTTTTGCAATCAAGAATATCAAAAGTTGGGTTGTTCCCAATGAATATCATGTTCATCTCCCTAGTTCTCTCGATTTCTGATTCATGCAAGTTGTATGATATGAATCTTGAACATGTTGTTTGTATGTGGTTCTAACTGACTATTACATGTATGTTATTGATTTTTTAATGATTCATGATGCCATAGGTTGGATTGGAGTGATAAAGTGATTAGTTACACGTATTAAGGAATGACATAATGCTTAGTTTCGTGTTATAGAAAGATGATGTTTTTATGAGTAGTTTATGAAGTTGAATCTATTTTTATAATATGTTCTTTAAATGATAATCATAAGTTAATTAAATGTAAAAAGGTTTACTTAAAACAAATGAAGCTCAAATGACCACCATATGTGAAAGTTTGGTTGATGTCAATAATTTGACCAATAAATTGGTTGTTTAAATTAATTGCCTACAATATTTCTGTAAAAGAATGATGGAGAGATTTGATAATAACTAATGTAAAACAAATTAAGTATTGCCAATTTAAATTATTATGTTTATTGTAATTCAAAAAGTTGTCTGCTCCACATGATTGATTATTATAATGTACTTATGAAGTACTTGGCATGGCTAGTGATAATGTTATGACAAGTAACTAATAAAACTGTTATTTATGCCAACAAATTGGCTAGTAAAACATTTGTCTAATCATATTACTTCCAAATCATGTAAAGTCATACCAATTCGTACATCAATGAACGCATAACATAGGGTATGTCAACAATGGGACAAGTCCCAACCTACCCTATCCACACGAACCTTTGAACGTAATAACATTGAATAAGTAGTTATAACTTTAATAAAGAATCAAAGCTAGTTCATAATACTATAATTCCAAAACAACTTCATAGCTTGGCTAAACCAAGCATTGAATTGTTCTTGTAAGTTAATCAAAGGTTAAAAGTTCAAGTGTAGTGAAAGTTAGGCTTATGCCAATAAATTGGCCTACAACATTATTTCAAAAATATGTAATAGAAATGGCTGATGATATCATGAAATTATATTTGAATGAATCTTTGGCTTGTTCTAATAAATTGGCTATGAAGTCATTCCCAAAATTTCTAGGCCAATATTAATTTTATGCCAACTACATATAACTAGAATATTGGAATGAGAACTTAAGAACAACTGAGATAATTCAATGTATCCATATCCAAGGTATGCCAATCATTGGGATAAGTCCCAACATGCCCTAACCAAATGAACTATGAACATAAGTATTTCATTGAATGAAGTTCTCAATATCCATAAATGATGATATAAAGATACCAAATGAACATAATCAAGTAGAGTGAGTATTAACATAATCAAAAGTGTCTAAGTTAAGAAACTGACCAGAATGAGGTTTTAAAGGAAGTGACACCAGTCTCACTTAAACCTAAGATACTATGTTAACATACTCATGAAAAAGGGTGTTACAACGTGTGAGACAAGTCTCATTAACAATATAGATTTTATGTATGGATAACTCACATTTCATCAATGTAAAGAAAGGGATGACAAGTCATCAATAGATTGAGTAAACCTCCATCTAGAAGCAAGCTTCCATAATGTTTGATTCAACTCTAAAAGATAAGAAGATAAAGAAAGTGAGCAAAGCACCGATAGACTAGATATGAGCTTATGCTTGCACATGTAAGTCTCATGAGATGATGCTACCACCGAGGTGTATAAGTAGTCTCCATATGTCTCCTAGACTTCGGACTATGTCTAGCAAACATGCCTGTGGATTCCACCTAAGAGAGCTAGGTATGTTTAGATCTCACCTTGGCCAGTGAGATCACCTCTTTTCGGTGTGGGGTAAATAATAAATTTCATGTTTAGGTCAAATGATCTTTGTCGGTTAATGCTCAAAAGAATGTTTTTGGTTCACTATAGTCTTGAGCCTTCCCTTTCAGTTTGGGGTAAATACTTGAGATTGATTCACCTTAGACGGCGAATAACCCCTTTTCGGTGTGGGGCAGACATTAGATTTCACGATATCTCACATGATCTACATTCATTTTGATCGGTAAATCACCTTTTTCGGTGTGGGGAAGACACTGGATTTCATGATAGCTCGCATGATCTTAATTCTAAAGATGTCTCTAAGAAAGCAAGCAAGAAAGAAGAAGGAACGTATGTTCGAAGTGAGCTATGAAAGTAAGAGCTTATGAATATCATCATAAGTGTTAATACAAATGAAGTTTTCAACAAATAATCGGCAAAGCCAAATGAAATTGGCTTATAATGACTTCTTATATTATGCCAATATAGGGGAGTAATACGTAATAACTAATCAATGCTTCAGAACTTCAATAATATGAAAATGATGAAATAAGTGGCATAGCCAATAGAGACTGGCTTATGAAGTGTTCCTGCCGAATGAATACAGAATGTAATGAATGACTTGTTGTAAGGATACTGAAATCATTCCCTAAGTCCTTGGGTTACTTACTTGATTTATTGTGGGTACTGGACTACAATGAATCATTGAACTTGTAAATAAAACATAGGACCAAAGGAATTATTGAACTACACAACAAGAAGAAGAAATAGAATAGAAAAATAAACTAAGTACAAAAGACAGAGCTCTAGGGTTTAAGGGGATCAAATTTTCAAATCTTCGCTCGAGTTGTTCTAAAATTTTGTTGATGATTCTAATGTATTGTGATCACATAGAAAATTAGTTGTCTTCTTTGCATGCATAAAAATACATCATATTCATACCACAATCACAACTAAGGAATTAAGAAAGTCTAGTGACTTCACTTTCCAGAAATGGCATGTTTTATAGGAAGAACTTTCGTTGATAATGCATAGCCTTATGTGTATGTGTTCATACACCCATACTTAGTACAAGTTTGTACTAACCCTATACATTTACTATATTTTTAGGTGCATGTCAGAGAGAAGGTTGAAGACTCATTGCAGCGGTTTGGACTCAGCGATCTCCAAACCTTTGGTAGGTCCTCTTGATTTCAAGGATGCTACATTTACCTTCCTAGAATTAGTGCTTTAGACATAGCTAGATGATGTTGTCCCTGGCGTTTCTTTTAGACATTTATTCGAAGCTTTGTATTAAGGACGTTATTGGCAAACTATTATGATATATTGATCTTTTTATTTGAACTAATTCCACAATTGTAGATGGTTGTCGTTAATTTGAGCTTAGTATAATAGCAACTTATGCGAAAAGTATATGAAGTCTATGTACACTTCAATATGTGTAAAAGTTTTAAATTTTCCATAAATTTAACTATATGAATGTGATGAAATCTAAGAAGAGGCTTGTCTGCGACCTATGAGAGGCTAACGACGCCGGTTGCATCCGAATTCCAAAATCTTGGTGTGACACATGCCAAAGTGAAACCGAATGCTTACTAGCTTTCTTAGGTGGATCCACTAGCTAGTAACCTACGCTAGCGACATAGTTCCAAGACTAGGAGAATTTGGAGACCCTTATCCACCTTGGTGATAGTCTCATCTCATGAGGCTTACATGTGCTTGCACAAGATCATTACTAGCCAATCGGTGCTTAGCTCAATTTATCATACTTTACAACTTTTAGAGTTGACTCATACATTCTTGAAGCTTACTTCTAGTATGAGGTATTCGTAGCTCAATGGATGACTTGTAATCCCTTTCTATACCTGATGAATGTGAACTTAAATCTTACATTATTATTATGGTATGAATGAGACTTGTCTCACGATTTCTAACACCCTCTTATATGTGTATCTTTAACATACTTGTTTAGGTGCAAGTGAGACTTGTGTCACTTACTTTTACACCCCATTCTATGTCTGTTTCATAACCCATAAGCTTTTAGTTATTTCATTACTCACCTTATTTTGTTCAATGTTATTTTGTAGTTTTGTACCATTCTTTATGAAACTTATACTGACTTATTCAATGTGCTACTAGGTTCACAGGTACATTTAGATAGGGTATGTTGGGACTTGTCCGAATCATTGGCATACCGTATGTTATGAGTTTATTGAGTTACATCTTGTCAAGTCAATTTTTAATTGTATTTGTCCTTACAAGAAAATTCATAATTTACATTGGCCATACAAGATTGGTATGACATAGTCATTGGCCAATTCTATTACATATTTTGGAAATAATATTGATGGCCAATTTATTGGCATAAACAAAACTTTCACTAAACAGTTGTCATGATATTATCACTATCCAAGTCAATTAACTTCATGTATACACTATAGTAATCTCATCATTTTAAGCAAGCCAACATTTCACATTTTAATAGCTCATAAGAACAATTTAGTGCTTAGTTTGTCCAAGCTATAAAGCTGATTTGGCATTGAAGATTTATTAACTAGCTTTGATTCTCATTCATATTTATTCTTGGAAACATTGCAGTCCAAACACTTACAAACATATCTACAGTAAAACACAAACAGTAATCAAAACCTTAATTCCTTTCAACAGTAAACTGAATTTCATAAACAACTTATAACAATTTAATCTTCTCGAACATAGTTAGGCATTAATCATACGGATCTAACCTATAGGTCTCATTCAACATTATCAAATTACAGAAACCTACACATACTGATCAGTTAGCACCACATACCAAAAAAATGCCTGATATTTGCATTATACATACTACTAGAATCAGAAATAGGGAGAACTAGGGAGATGAACATTCGAAAATTTCATAGGGAACAACCCTAGTTTCGGTTTTTCTTTAATTCAAAAAATTTAAAAAGCCTCTTTGGGAAAGGAATCCAAGAGAGAAATCCCTACCTTACTGTAGAATTAAATCTACGAAGATCACCATGTAGTTTTCACGAAATCTTGAAGAATTGCCTTGAAATCGCCTAAGGAGAACCGAGAGGATTTTTCTTTTTTTCTTACATTTGTTCAATGTTTTTGAGTTTCAAAGTGAGTTAAGTCATCGGAACTTAATATTGAATAATTCAACTTAGGCTGATTAACTTAATTAAATAAATCAATTAGATAATTACCAAAACACCCCTCCTAAATTGACTAAAAATAGGAGAGCATTTGACTTAGCCAAATTCTAAAAATTTTCTAAGGTCTCGGTTTGACCATGAATTTTTAATTAATTAATTAAATTGTTAATTTAATTAATTAAGTGACCTAGGGAAACTAATAAAGTACCCCTAAGTCACTACGACCTTAATCAACCCTTTTGGATCATCTTGTGTTACGTACTAGGATGTTTCTTTAGTTAGTTACTCGGGTAGTGTCACCCGGTTAGGTCTTAGGATTTCCGAACACTAGTTAGTTTATTTTAGCTATTCCTAGGTTAGTTAGGTAGTTAGGTAAGTTAGTTAGAGACTAGGATTTGTTAGGAAGCTAGTCCCATGTGGCTTGACCCGACGCGCGCCTGCCCCCTAACCACCCTAACCGAAATCTGTTGGGCTTTGTCGTTGGTCTCTTGGCCGGTAGCACATATGTTTGCACATGTGTTTATGCGCACTTCTTGTCCCAAGAATCCTCACTATGTCCTTGGGCACTGCTTAATATACATGATCATTTTAAATGATCATGTTTTATGGTACCTAGGCTTAAAACTTGGATGCCTCCTACCTAATGTGTGTAATCTATGAAATCAAAATTTTTAGCTTAGGGTCTTCGTTGCAGGTACAATTCCTAACAAGCTTGGATTTGACCATTTGAACATCAAAGTATATTTTAAGTTACTTGTTAATACATAAAAATTGGACAATACCCTTTAGCCAATATTCTGTAATATGCCCAATATTACTCAATATTGGGCATTGGGATGCCTATGTACCCCAATACATATTCTTAAAACCTAATAGACTCTTCACTACATAAGGACATTTTCTAGAATGTTACATATATGTAAGTTTATGATAACGTTGACATTTACGTTGACATTCACATTAATTTTCACGTTTACAATAACGTTTGCATCCATGTTGACGTTAACATTGACATGAACGTTCACGATCAACTTGACGTTGACGTTTATGTTGACATTGACGTTAATGTTGATGTTCACACTATTATTATGTTGATGTTCAAGCTGACATTTACATTGATGTTAACGATGATGTTGACGTTAACTTTTACGTTCACATTCACATTGACGTTCAATATTATGTTAAGGTTTACGTTCTCATTCACGTTCATGTTGAAGTTCATGTTCACGTTAATGTTCAAGTTGATGTTCACATTGACATTGACATTCACGTTGATATTGACATTGAGTTTCACATTGACATTCACATTAACATGCACATTTATGTTAACGCTGATGATCACGTTCAAGTTGACATTGATGTTGACATTTAAACTAACGTTCACATTTACGTTGATGTTTACATTGAACTTCACTTTGATGTTCACGTTCACGTTGACGTTCATGTTAGCATGGATATTTACGTTCATGTTCACGTTCACATTAACGATCACATAAACGTTCACGTTGGTGTTCACATTGATGTTCACATTGACATCAACGTTGACGTACATATTGATGTTCACATTTATGTTGACGTTCAAGTTGACGTTTACATTTAAGTTCACATTCACGTTGACGTTAAAGTTGATGTTCACGTCAACATTGACGTTCACGTTTACATTGACGTTGACATTGTCATTGAAATTCATGTTGATGTTACGTTGATGTTAAAGTTGATATTAACGTTCACAGTTACGTTCACGTTCATATTGATGTTTTACTTGATGTTCACGTTCACGGTCACATTAACCTTCACATTGACGTTCACATTGGCATTGACTTTGATGTTGAAGTTCACGTTCACGTTGACATTGATATTGACGTTTATGTTAACATTGACATTACATATACGTTGATGTTGACGTTCACGTTTATGTTGATATTAACATTAACAGTGTCCTTCATGTTGGCATTTACGTTCAAGTTCTCCTTGATGTTCACGTTCAGGTTGGCATTTATATTGACGTTAACATTGATGTTCACATTGACATTGACGTTGAGGTTCATGTTGACGTTCACATTCACGTTTTCATTAAAGCTTACGTTCATATTGACGTTGACATTGATGTTGATGTTCATGGTGATGTTTATTTTGACGTTCAGATGGACGTTTATGTTTATGTTGACATTCACATTGACATTCAACTTAACCTTCACATTGACGTTGACATTGACGCTTGCATTCACGTTCACATTAACGTTCACGTTAACATTCATATTTACATTGATGTTTACGATCACGTACAAGTTGACGTTGATGAACACATTGACATTCATATTTACATTGACGTTTACATTGAAGTTCACGTTCACGTTTACATTGATGTTAACATTCACGTTGGCATTTACCTTCACGTTCATGTTCACGTTCATATTAACATATTCATTCACATTTATATTGACATTGACATTGACGTTGATGTTCACATTCATATTGAAGTTCATATTGACGTTCACGTTGACATTCACGTTGACGTTCACAATGATTTTCACATTGATGTTGACATATATGTTCACATATACATTGAAAATAACAATCACGTTAAGTTGACATTGACGTTGATGTACACGTTGATATTTAAATTTACATTGATGTTCACATTGACGTTTAGGTTGACGTTGATGTTCTAGTTGACATTCACATTGACATTGACATTAACATTGTCATTCATGTAGATGTTCACGTTCATATTCACGTTCATGTTGACGTTTACATTGACATTCATGTTCATGTTGACATTCATGCTGACGCTTACGTTGGCATTTACATTGGCGTTTACATTGGCATTCACGTTAACGTTTACGTTGACGTTCATATTGTTGTTTATGTTCACGTAACCTTCATGTTGACGTTTACATTGACATTGACGTTGATGTTGACGTTAACGTTCATGTTGATGTTGACCTGGACGTTCACATTGACATTCTTGTTGATGTTCACATTGACGTTGACGTTCATATTTACGTTGACATTCATGTTCACATTCATATTTACATTGACATTCATGTTAATATTGATTTTGACGTTAACATTGACGTTCACGTTGATATTGACGCTTGTGTTCATGTTGATGTTTATGTTGACATTTGCGTTGATGTTGATGTTGACATTACGTTTACACTTATGTGGATGTTGAAGTTTACGTTCATAGTGACGTTTACATTGACGTTCACATTCACATTAATGTTAACGTTTACATTCACATTGACATTCATGTTAATATTTATATTGACATTTTCGTTGACGTGCACGGTGACGTTCACATTAACATTGAAATTTATGTTGACATTCATGTTCACAATCACACTAATGTTTATATTGATGTACAAGTTAATGTTCACGTTCACGATGATGTTCACGTTCACGTTCTCGTTCAAGTTTACATTTACATTGACGTTCACATTCCTATTCATGTTCATGTTTAAGTTCACGGTCACGTTGACATTCACATTGATGTTGACGTTGGCGTTGACGTTCAAGTTGACATTGACATTGACGTTCACATTGATGGTCATATAATGTTCATAATTATGTTGACGTTGACGATCACGTTCAAGTTGATGTTGACGTTGATGTACATATTGATGTTCATATTTACTTTGATATTTATATTAAAGTTAAAGTTCACATTGACGTTCATGTTCACATTGATGTTGACATTGACGTTCACGTTCACGTTTATATTTATGTTCACGTTCATGTTAACATTCACATTCACATATACGTTGATGTTTACATTAACATTGATGTTGACATTCACGTTCAAGTTGACGGTTATATTCACGTTCATGTTGGCATTCACATTGTTGATCAGGTTGGCGTTCACGTTGAAGTTCACATTTATTTTCATAGTGATGTTCATGTTCATATTAACGTTCATGTTGATGCTTACATTTACGTTCACGTTGACATTGACGTTGATGTTAATGTTTACATTGACGTTTACGTTGACATTCACGTTGACGTTGATGTTAATGTTGACGTTCAAGTTGATGTTTAAGTTGATGTTCAAGCTCACATTTACGTTGACGTTGATGTTGACATTGTCGTTGACTTTCACATTTATGTTCAAGTTGACATTAACTTTTATTTTGATGTATACATTTATGTTGACGTTGACATTCATGTTCACATTGTCGTTTACATTGAAATTTATATTGATGTTTATGTTGACGTTTACATTTACACAAAAATGGATGTGGACGTTTATTTTCACGTTGACGTTTACATTCATGTTTACGTTGATTTTGACGTTTAGGATCACGTTGATGTTGATGTTTACGTTGACGTTCAATTTAACATTGATGTTTATGTTGATTTGCACATTGACATTCACATTGACGTTGAATTTCACATTGATGTGACGTTTACGTTCACATTGACATTGACATTGGAGTTTATGTTAATGTTGGCATTACATGCACGTTGATGTTGACGTTCATATTCAGTTCATGTTGACGTTTACATTCACATTGACGTTCACGTTGACGTTGACATTTATGTTGATGTTCCCATTAACATTAAAGTTGGCATTCACGTTGACACTAAAGTTGACGTTAACGTTGACGTTCACGTGCACATTTACATTGACGTTGACGTTCATGTTGACGTTGACGTTGACGTTCACGCTAATGTTTGCGTTGACGTTCAGGTTAATATTTAGGTTGACGTTAACATTTATATTAACATTCAAATTGACGTTCACATTGATGTTTGCATTGATATTGACATTCATGTTGACGTTGACGTTGACATTGATGTTCACATTAACATTGACGTTCACATTCACATTCACATTTACATTGATGTTTTTGTTAATTTGATGTTGACGTTCACGTTCACGTTCCCATTTAGGTTTATGTTTAAGTTCACCTTTGCGTTGACGTTCATTGATGTTGACGTTGATGTTGACATTCACAGTGACATTCACATCAATGTTCATTTTTAAGTTGATTTTGATGGTCACGTTCAAGTTTACATTGAAGTTGACGTACATATTAACGTTCATATTCACGTTGACGTTTACATTAAAGTTCTTATTGACATTCACGTTCACATTAACGTTGATGTTCATGTTGATGTTGACGTTAATGTTTGACGTTTATGTTCACGTTCATGCTCACATTCATGTTAACGTTCACATCACATTTACGTTGATGTGCACATAGTCATTCATATTCACATTCACGTTGAGTTTAACATTCATGTTGACATTCATGTTGACATTGACATTTACATTCACATTCACGCCCACATTTATGTTGACATTCATATTCAGTTGATGTTCCTGTTTATATTTACGTTGATGTTCACATTATTGTTGACGTTAACGTTGACGTTGACGTTGATGTAGAGGTTCACATTAACATTAATGTTGACGTTGGCGTTCATATTGACGATACGTTGATATTTAATCTTGATGGTGATGTTTACGTTTACACTTATATGGATATGGACGTTTACGTTCATATTGATGTTAACATTGTTGTTGACGTTTACATTGACATTCACGTTAATGTTCACGTTTACGATGATGTTTGCATACACATTTACGTTAGCATTCATGTTTACGTTGACATGTACGTTGACGTTCAAATTGATGTTGATGTTGACGTTCACACTATTGTTTATGTTGACATTCAAGCTGACGTTTATTAACGTTAAAGTTAACATTGACGTTAACTTTGACGTTCACGTTCACATTGAGGCTAAAGATTATGTTAAAATTGCATTCTCTTTCACGTTCATGTTGAAGTTCACGTTCACGTTAACATTCAAGTTGATGTTCATATTGACGTTGACATTCACATTGACATTGACATTGATTTTCACATTGACGTTCACGTTAACGTGCAAATTTATGTTGCCGTTGGCGATCACATTTATATTGACATTTACATTGAAGTTCACTTTGATATTCATGTTCACGTTAACGTTCACTTTAACATTGACATTGACATTAAAGTTCACATTTACGTTCACGCTAACGTTCATGTTAAAGTTCACACTCAACTTTACATTCACATTCACATAGACGTTGACGATCACATTCACATTCACGTTGGCATTCACGTTGATATTTACATTGATTTTCACGTTGACTTACACATTTAAGACGACATTCACATTGACGTTCACGTTTACTTTGACGTTCACGTTCAAGTTCATATTCAGGTTGATATTAACGTTTATTTTCACATTGATGTTGACATTTACATTTACATTTACATTGACATTGACATTGAAATTCACGTCAATGTCTACGTTGATCTTCAAGTTAATGTTGACGTTCACGTTCACATTAACCTTTATGCTGACGTTCACATTGGTGTTGAGGTTGGCATTGACGTTGGCGTTCGTGTTGACGTTGACATTGACGTTTATGTTTAATTGACATTACATACACATTGACGTTGACATTCATGTTGACGTTCATGTTGGAGTACACAATAACTTTAACGTTAATGTTGTCATTCACGTTGACGTTCACGTGCATATTCTTCTTGATGTTAACATTGACAATAACATTGACCTTCACGCTAATATTGAAGTTGACGTTGACGATGATGTTCACATTCACGTTTACATTTACATTGACCTAGACATTCACATTCATGCTGATGTTTACATTGACGTTCATGTTGATGTTTACATTGACGTTAATGTTGACATTGAATTTCAACTTAACCTTCACGTTGACTGTAACATTGACATTAATGTTGATGTTCACATTGACGTTGACATTTACATGCACGTTTACATTCACATTTACATTGATGTTAATGATCATGTTCAAGTTAAAATTGACGTACACATTGACATTCACATTTACGTTGACATTTACATTGAAATTCATGTTGACATTCACGTTCACGTTGACATTGACATTAACGTTCACATTGGCATTTACCTTCATGTTCACATTCACATTAACGTTTTCACCATATTTACATTGATGTTCACATTGATGTTGATATTGACGTTGACGTTGATGTTCACGCTCACGTTGAAGTTCACATTGACGTTTACATTGAAGTTCATGTTGACATTCACATTGACATTTTCGTTGACGTTCAAAATAACATTCACATTGATGTTGACATTTACGTTCACATTTACATTGAAAATAACAATCACGTTCAAGTTGACATTGAAGTTGATGTGCATGTTGACGTTCACGTTCAAGTTGAACTTCACGTTTATGTTCACATTCATGTTGCCATTAACATTGTCATTTACGTAGACATTCACGTTTACATTCACATTCATGTTGACTTTCACATTGACGTTTACATTGACGTTCACGTTGACGTTGACATTCACGCTGACATTTATGTTAGCGTTAATGTTCACATTCACGTTCACATTCATGTTGATGTTTACGTTCATGTCAACCGTCACATTGACATTCACATTGACATTGACATTAATGTTCACATTGATGTTGACATTGACGTTCATAGTGACGTTCATATTGACGTTCACATTGACGTTGACGTTCACATTTACGTTGATGTTCACATTCATATTTACGTTGATATTCATGTTAATATTGATGTTGAAATTTACGTTGATGTTCACATTGACATTGACGGTTTACATTCACATTGACGTTTATGATGATATTTATGTTTACACTTATCTGAATTTTGAAGTTTACGGTCACAATGATATTTACATTGACGTTCAGGTTCACATTGATGTTCACGTTCACGTTGGCATTTACGTTGACATTTTTGTGGTCGTGCACGGTGACGTTCATATTGACGTTAAAATTTATGTTGACGTTGACATTCACGTTCACACTGATGTTTATGTCGATGTTCTAATTGACGTTCACATTCACGTTCTCTTTCAAGTTAACATTTATGTTGACGTTTACGATCCCGTTCATATTCATGTTTATGTTCACATTCATGTTGACATTCACTTTGATGTTGATGTTGATGTTCAAGTTGACAATGACATTGACGTTCACATTGACGGTCACATTAATGTTAACATTTACATTGATGTTGATGATCACGTACAAGTTAACGTTGATGTTAATGTAAACATTGACATTCACATTTACCTTGATGTTTACATTCATGTTCACATTGACATTCACGTTCACATTGACATTGGCATTGACGTTAACAGTCACATTTATGTTTACGTTCACGTTCACTCTCACATTCACGTTAACATTTATTTTCATATTTACGTTGACGTTTACATTAACATTGACGTTGACGTTCACGTTGATGTTCATATTCACGTTGACGCATACATTCACATTCACATTGGCGTTCACGTTGATGTTCATGTTGGCATTCACGTTGACGTTCACATTGATGTTCACATTGATGTTCACATTGACGTTAACATTGACGTTCATGTTCACATTGACATTCATGTTGATGTTTACATTTACATTCACATTGAAATTGACGGTATTGTTCAAGTTTACAGTGACGTTTACATTGTAATTCACATTCACGGTGATGTTGATGTTGACAGTGACGCTGATGATTTAGTTGACGTTCAAGCTCACGTTTACATGACGTTGACGTTGACATTGTCGTTGATGTTCACATTAAAATTAATTTTTATGTTGACGTTGACTTAGAAGTTGACATTCACGTTCATGTTGTCATTTACGTTGAAATTTATACTGATGTTGATGTTTAGATTTACATTTACATTTACACTAATATGAAGGTTGACGTTTACATTAATGTTGATGTTCACATTGATGTTCACGTTCATGTTGACGTTGATGTTCACATTTACAATCACGTTAATGTTGACGTTTATGTTAATGTTCAAGTTAACATTGACGTTTACATTGACGTTTATGTTAACGTGCATATTGACGTTCACATTGACGTTAAGGTGACGTTCACATTGACGTTAAGGTGACGTTCACATTAACATTGACATTGACGTTGACGTTTATGTTCACAATGACATTGCAAACACATTGACAAAATCCATGTTGATCATGTCCCGTTTCCAAATTGGAAGTTCTATATGTTGCATGTAACCCCAACACTTCTAGTGTTCTACTTTTACCTGTTGATAATTTGGAAACTGAGCCACGAATTCTGCAATGTTCTTCTTCATGTCCCCCCACCAATACATTTCTTTCAAGTCATGATACATTTTAGTTTACCTCGGGTGAACAGAATATCTTGAATGATATAATTCCATCATGATCCTCTTTATTAGTTCATCTACATTAGGTACACAAAATCTGTTTTGATATCGAAGTACTCCATCTTGCGTAAGCTCAAATGCCTTTGTCATACCGTGTAGTACATTCTCTTAATGTTTTAAAAGAATTACATGAGTGTACTGCTTCTGTTTCATTTCAACTACTAATGAGGATTCTGTCGCATTTTGCACAATAACCCCTCATATTGAGATTCAAGAAGGTGATCGCCCAAGTTTGCTAGTTCGGACAGATCTTTAGTTATTCCTTGTCTTTCCAAAGACTTCCCATAAGTGCTTGCCATTATTTTAAGGCTTAAAAATCAGCTACTACATTAACTTTACCGGGATGATATAATATGTAAATGTCATAATCATTTAATATCTCCAGCCACCTTCGCTGCCTTCATGAACCCCATACAACTAGTGGTGCCATATCTTCAAAGCAAACACAACTGTTGCTAGCTCTAGATCATGGGTTAGATAATTTTTCTCATGTGGTCGCAGCTGCCTTAATCTATAAGCTACAACTTTACCATGCTACATCAATACACAACCTAAACCCACTCCCAAAGCATCACAATACACTACATAGGCTTCTGTGCCTTCTAGAAGTACTAATACTGGTGTAGAAGTTAATTTACTGTTCAACTCTTGGAAGCTACTTTCACACTCATCACTCCACTGAAAATTGGTTTGTTTGTATGTTAGATTTGTTAAGGGTTCAACAATGGAAGAGAATCCTTCAACGAACCTTCTTAAATAACATGCCAATCCAAGAAAACTACGGATCTCTATAGGCGTTGTAGGTCTTGGCCAGTTTTTCACAACTTTTATCTTCTGGTTGTCAATCCTTATTCCTAACACAACCTAGGAATGCCACAGATTTCAACCAGAACTCACACTTAGAGAACATTACATACAAATTACGATCACGGAGAATTCGTATTACCTACCACAAGTGATTAGCATGATCCTCTTCCGATCTTGAATTCACCAAATTTCATATATAAACACTATCACGAACACATCTAAAAATGGCTTCAACACTCCATTCATCAAATCCATAAAATTTGTTGGTGCATTTGTTAGCCCGAATGACATGACTAAGAACTCATATTGACCATACCGTGTTCGGAAATCTGTCTTGGGTATATGTTTGTCCTTGAACCTCACTTGGTGTTAACCTGACCTCAGGTCGATCTTTGAAAAACACCTAGCACCTTTTAGCTGATCAAACAAAATTATTAATTCAATGGAGGGGATATTTGTTTTTAATCGTGACCTTATTCAATTGTCGGTAGTCGATACACATTCATAATTAGACATCCTTTTTGCATAAAATAACACTGGTGCTCCCCATGGGGACACACTAGGCCTTATGAATCCTTTTTCTAAAAAGTCTTGTAATTTCTCATTCAACTCCCGTAATTATGCCGGAGCCATTTTATACAGTGGAATTGAGATAGGTTGAGTATCTGGATGAACATCAATACCAAACTCTACTTCTTGTTCTGGATGCAAACCTACAAAATCTTTAGGAAACACATCTAGAAATTCATTTACCACATAATTGATTGAGGGGTTGGTGGCTCTGAATCTACATTTTTCACTGTAACTATATGACATATGTATCCTTTGGAAAGCATATTCTTTTCCTTAACATAAGAAATAAAGTTACCTCTTGGCGCCCCAATATTACCTTCCCATTCGAGGACTACCTCTTTTGGAAACTGGAAATGCACTTTCTTAGTTCGGCAATCTATTGTGGCATACAAGAAGCTAACCAATCCATAACCATATAACATCAAAATCTACCATGTCTAGCTCAACAAGGTCAACCAATGTATCGCGATCACAAACAGTTATAATGCAATTATGATAAACCGTTCTAGATATAATAGACTCACCAATCGGCGTAGACAGTTCGAATGGCTTCACTAATAATTCTGGTGTTCTTCTGAACTTTCTAGAAATCAACGGTGTAACATATGATAGTGTAGACCCCGGATTAATTAATTCATATACAATATGTGAAAAGATGGACAATGAACTTGTAACCACATCCGTAGAGGCTTCTGAATTCTATCGATCCCCTAGTGCATATGTGTGGTTCTGACCTCCACTAGAACTAGCTACTCCCCTCGATCCCATACCACGAACTGTAGGCATCTATAGTCCCCCACTTAAAAAAGGTGTTGATGAGGTTGAGGCTACCACTGATCTAGTCGGCTGTGCAACACCACCCACGCCTCTATGAGGGAAATTTCTCATCATATGCCCTGGTGTGCCACACAAATAAAATCCTTCCCAAGCCTGCATGCACCTAGATGATTCCTCCAACACTTCTTACTAGACTGTCGATCAGGCCTTGATTGGCTCGTATTTCCCTGCTCTTGATTACTCGCTATTTGTGATCCTTGGCTTTCACTTCTTTGCCCAAAGTGATTGCCCCTAAACCCTTGGAACAGTGGTGGAGCAGTAGTTGTTGAGTAAAAACATGATGGCCTAGGTGGTTTGTTAGAGAACCAAGGCCTAAACTCACCTTGGTAAGGTGTAAACTTCCCCATATATATGGCCCTCTTAGAATTCCTTATTTCCGACTCTTGTGTCCTTCTTCTTTGCCTTTGATCCTCCATCTTTTGCACAAAATCCATCATCCTTGATATATCCATATCTTTATTCAACGAAGCAATTGTACGGTCTCTAACCAGATATGGATCTAATCTATCCACAAATCGATGAACTCTATCCTCCATAGTAGGTACTGCATTAGCAGCATACCTGGCCAAGGAATTAAATTTGAGACTATACTCTCTCACTCTCATATTTTCTTGGTGGCGATTTAAGAACTGATCCGCACGGGCCTTACAGATCTTCAATGGCACATAATGATCAAGGAATGCAATTTTGAACTCTTTCCACGTAGCTGAAGGTGAATTTGTTCCCCTAGATATCTTCCAAGATTCATACCACAATATAGACACAGTCTTTAATCTATATGCAGCTAGCTCAAGTTCTTCGTTACCACTTACACGAATAATATCCAAAGTGTGTTTGATCTGATCTATAAAGTCTTGCGGATCTTCATTAGGATCTGACCCGGTCAATAATGGAGGGTCCATGTTAAAAGAATCACGTATCCGTATTCCAGCTGCTCTATCTACACCACTAGTACCTGCAACTGGACCTTCTTGCCTTTGGCCATGACCAGCAACTATACAAGTTAATAGTTAGACTGCATTCCTCAAATGTTTATCGGTAGCATTAATAGGGTGTTCCTGAGGTTCAGCTTCCCTTCTTAGTTCTTCAGGAGATGGAGGCGTCGGGGAAATCTTTGATAGAGACACATCTTGAGTCCCACTTTGAGCAGCTTGACTAGGAGGTGGTTGGCTGGTCCCTTCTTGGGCAGCCACATCTACTCGCTTAGCAGTAATTTTACTCCTTCTCGTAATCGGAATCTTTGCTATTATAAAACAATTTAGAAACTAGATATGATTCACCTACAACAATGGTTCTATCAAACGATCTAAGAAATTAATGAAATGAGACAACTACTACATGTCCGGTAACCTTATGTTTATAGATGTGGTGCACGACACATCCATAAGTTAGACACTACAAAGACATGACTTTGTAGACTATCTAGGATAACCTGCTTTGATACCACTTTTGTCAGTCCTCAAATCCCATTAAGACGGACAGGCACCCGATGCCCTAAAGTCCGGGAGAACAAAATTTTAACTTGTTCTTACTATGCATATTACTATAACAATCGTGACGAGTTCACATAGGATGTAGCGATACCAACCAACATAAGTAGACTCAAAAGTTATATACAAGACTTGGTCATTGAGGCCACAACTCCTTACGACATAACTGAACTATGTACATCCGTCTACAAAGTCTCCATGAAGATAGAAGACCTAGAGTAGGTAGACAGACCCCGCCTTACCCTTAACTACGATGCAATACCAAAAGATAATTTAACAAGGACTCAGTATAGCTACGTATCAACCTGGAGCTCACCAAAAGTTGCTTAGTGTCGTGGGATCCTACAAAGGAGGTCTACTAGTTGGAGTTACTATGCTTGCAACATGAAATGCCGTGTCCCCTGCGATGGACGTCAGTACAAAAAAAATATAGTGAATATGTAGGGCAATAGCATATGTAATATGAGGGCTCATATGAAATCAAATACCAACATATGAGTGCATAGATCATAAGAGAAGACCACCTTTATTTACTCTTGTGATATCATGTAAGTTACGTTCTTTCCTTTATTTTTTTGTACGTTATAATCTTTGTAAGGCATGTGATACAAGTGACCAGCTGATCATTGGTAGAAGAGGATTACCCATGCTAGGCATATTGACCTGTGGGATGCGGTCCTCATAATTACCCAATTTGGGATCGGCCCGTGCTAGGCGCTCGCCCCTGGGCTGCCACCCTTCTATACCGACAGGGATCGACCTATTCTAGGCTTTCGCCCCAGGGCTACCACCCGTAATTATACAAAATTCTTCACTTAGATTCTTTAATCTTTGAGATTGTTGTTTATTAGTTCAGAACTGTTTGGGGATGTTCTTTGGATATATGGAAATACGGACTAGTACTAGAACACATGAAAAATAATACTTTGAGGCAGTAACAATAACATAAGAAGCTATGTAACATCAACACATTAATTTTAGAGCTTAATGACACAATTGACTTCAATTTACTAGGAGAGGGATTACCAAAGGTTCTTTTGCAAATACCATTTCTATAACAGCACAAGGGGGATAATTACACAAGTATAGAGTGGTGAACATATAATGAAGTAGTTCTATGTAATTAGGATGGGGGAGGGATATAATTAGCTATTTGGAGTCGATACAGTGCTATTGTTTCTTTTACTACGAATAGAACTTAGGAGATTCAATTAATTGATATTAATTACAAGTGTCAGATTTCATGCCAAGGAATATGGACTCCAATAGCCTTACATACATTATTTTCTAACCAATACCACTATCACGATTCAGCCTTACTTTTTTGTGCTAATCTACAACATAATTTATGACTAAGCTAACATAAGCACCTAATCACATTAAGGCCCTAAAAAACAGTAGCTAAAATATTTGACGGAAATCAGGCCCATACAACCCTTACACAAACGGTGAACCACCACGCCCTTCCTCTACACATTAATACAACTTCAGACAACCTCTTCGAAGATACTCAGGCTGCCCTCAATAACAATATTCATAAGGCAACAACTATCAATCTCAAATCTTTCCGCATCATAGGATAATATTGATTCAACGATTTATTACAATCAATGAATTGTTGATAAATATATACAAAATTCTTCACTCCAAACATGTATTCAAAGAGAGGAAAACAAATGGGTTGTAGTCTTACCTTAATTCTGGAAATATATCCTCTAAACTTGTACTTCAAGAATTCAAACTCTCTTTTAAACTTTTACTTGAAAATGAGAAAATACTCAAGAACTCTAAGGTGTTTTCGAGGTTCTTGTTGAAGCAAAGTGAAAAAAACATGATCTTTATCCTGTCATGGGAAGTGCTATGGACGACTTTCTTGGCCAATTTTGGGCCATATATTGTCAAGTAGATGACCCACCTTCTTTGCGTTTTAACATGGGCCTTTTTGTACTTATTATTATTGGGCCTTGGATGTCCATATTCCCTTTATTCTTTTATTCAACATGGGCCAGATTAATGCATGTAGGTGGTACACACTTGGCCCAATCACATGGTAAAAAAGTCTTAGTAGGTGATGCCCCTACTTAGTTTCACTTGGGCTTTATCCATAATGGGCCATTGGAAGATTTGGCTGCTGGGCTTTCTTTCAAATTTTGTTTCATTTAGTAGTTTTGGGCTTCAAGTGAGCCCATTAATATAAGCCTAAATCAGGTCCATCAAACTTTGGGGCCTTTAACTATATTATAGCTCAAGCAGGTGATGCAACTGGTAGATCAATTAAGTCAAGCAGGCATCTCAATTATTTTATTTAAATTTCTGAATGTTAATCCCTTTTATTTAACTTAGAACTTAACTTTCAACTTTAAGCTCAATTACCACCTTACTATATTTACTTAAATGCTATTCGTCAGAGTTAACTTGCAATACATATGCTGAAACGTGCAAGACATTACATCACCTTCTGAGCTAGTTTAAACCAACACTAATCATATAAGAAATATGATCCCTCACCTACATTTTAAGTCTATGTCAAGTATAACATGAATAGAACTAGCATATACATAATACACGACGTTACACCAATTCTTTACTTCAATTATGGTAAATTGTGATTAAGTCATGATATTGTATTGGAGTACGCCTTGTATTAGGATTTATAGGGTTGGTATGATGTTGAATTGAAATGTCTTGTTTATGGTTTGTGAGGTGTTGGCTTAAGATGTAAATGTTATAAGGATTGTGAATGATTTACCAATGAGCCTTATTATGAAGCGATATGTTAATGTGCTAATCTCACTTATATGAATTGTAGAAAGGATTTTACTCATCCAGTTCTTATTGAGCTATGATCATGATGATGATATTTATACAAGATTTAGTCCCTATGACCTACATTAAGCTATGATGATTAATTAAGACATTAAAGACATTTCAAAAAAGGGACTCTAGCTTAGCACCGAGTGAACTAGAGTGAGGAGTGTCCCTTCCCACATAGGGGAGGTACGGTCACTAATGTACTCTTGAGATTGGAGACTACAATGCATGTAGCATAAAGAGGGTCCCAATTATATATCCTAGTTCTTGAACTATGTTGCCCCCAATGGAATACTAGCTAGCGGATCCACGTAGTTGCTATGTTCATACTTTGATACTACCATGGCAAGTAGTCCTCCTTCATTCGGTGTAGGGTTCCTGTTGACACCCAATTTTGACCAACCTTTAACCATTCGATTAAATACGTATTATAAAATTTATTTATAGTTAGAATATTTAGTCGATTTTTCTTGAAAAATTATGTATTTAGTATGTTTTACTTTATAAATTTATCGTAAATATTATTAAAATATTTTAAAATTTAAATGATTTTCAATTATATAAAAATATTTTAATATATGTAGTATTTTATAGTTATTCCTACACTATCCTTAAATTTATTTAAATTCTAGCCTATTCCATTCTAATTTCATCCCATTCTAGCCACTCCAATTAAAATTTTATTACAATCATAGCCACTCTTTCATTTCAATTCTAGCCAATTTAATTGTAATTTTAGCCATTCCATATCTTGTCCCATCTAATATTAAAACTTTATCTCATCCATCCATCTTAAAAATAAATCCTAGATCTAATCCTAGCCCTTCATTTCAAATTAGATCAACGGTTGAGATCAAATCCTTCTTTTATTCTATCAAATAACTAAACCTAAAATCTATTCCCTTTCCTCTCCCTCTCTTCTCCAAAAAGAGAGTCGTCGCCCCTCCCTCTCTCTGTGTGCTCTGGCGAAGACGCCACCATCAGAGGAGGCGACGCTCTGCTCCCCTCCGCCCTTCTCTCATCGCGTCACTCTCCCTTCTCTCCCTACATTTTTCCGACGACCCCCTCTGTCTCCGTCTTCTCTCCACACCTTCTCTTTCTCTCCTCCGCTTCCTTCCCTTCCCGTCTTCCTCCCCTCCCTCTCTCCATCCGCCTCTTTCTCCCTCTTTCTCTCCCCCTTCTTCCCAGTTGCCTCCCTCTTCCCCTCTCCCTCTCTATCGTTCCTCTTCCTCCCCCGTTTCCCCTCTCTGTTTTACCTCCCTTTTTCTTCACCTGCAGGGACAGCACGACGGGAACCACCAGCAGCAGCGGACAGCAGCTCCAGCCACAAGTCGCCCAAAGCCAATAGCCGTTGGAAGCCGTCCCTCTCTCCCACTCGTCTTCCTCATCTCCCCTTCCCCTCCGTTTTCCCCCTGTCCTCCTCTTCTTCTTTGCCTTGTCTGTTTTGCAGGAATAGCATCAGCTGCCGGCGAAGAGCAGGCGCAACAGTTTGCTGGAGAGGATCAGGCGTCGCCGCCCCTCTCTCTTCTGTTTTTCTCTTTTGCAGGTAACAGCAACTTGCAGCCACTCCGGCCAGCGAACAACAACCAAACAACTCCGTCGAGAACATATAGCGGATGTCGACAAATATCTTAAAGATTTTGAGCTTAATAAAGACGGAACTTAACAGATCCGTCCAGGTAAGTTAATTGATTCTATACCCTCTACTTCAACTCTTTATTCTTTTTAAGCTATGGTGGATGATTATGCAAGCAATCATATGATATTATTAGTCTTTTGTCTGTTTTAAGTTTTATGATTATCGTGTCAATTTCTTAAATATTTTTGGGTTGTTATTTAAATTGCCATGAACTAGTGATTATTCTGTACTTGATTATGCTTGCATTTTTCTGATACGGTAATTAATTAGTAAGTAGGTGAATTTTGCCCTCTAATTAGTCCGCATATTAATTTTATATGTTATTTCTGACTCCCTTCTTTTTTGTTATTAGTTAATATTTGTATAAGGATTGAATATTAAATCTGGTGCATATCTTTCTTTGCTTATAAACTTGAGGTATTTTTATATAATATTAGCTTTTCTGTTACCTTAAATTAATTTCTTTGCTATGAGCATATTGTAGTATATCTTTGACTTTTCTAGTCATGTTAAAGTTATTGATTTAGCCGTTTGTGAATATTTATTAATTCATCATTTGTCCTTATTTGTTGTCCCTTGGCTTTATTAAAATCAAAATAGACTCTTATATGATCCTTCTTTCGTAAGCCTATATTCGATTTAGGTAAAAATAAAAATAAAAAAAATAGTGTAATAATTTTACTCTTATGTGGATAATCTTAATTGATTTTTGTTTCCTCAATTAAAATTAACATTTTTTACTTGTTTTTATATTTGGCAAATAATAATTTAAAATATTTCTTTTGGACTCATATTTATTTAAGATAAAATAATATTGTCTTCCTAACTTTGTTATTACTTATTTATTTTTGGTAATGAAACATTTTAAATATTTTCTGATTTTGGCTTCTCTTTATTTAAGGAAAATATATATTACTCTTTCCAATTTCTTACTTGCTTATATTTGGTAATGATATTTTTTAAATTTTGGCTGATTTGAATCTCCTTTGTGAATAAGGAAGATTGTATATTTATTTAATTCCTCAATTTATTCTTTTCCTTATTTTCTCCTCTTCTTTGCTATATAAATAGAGCCTTGTCTCATTCGCTAAAGGATCTTTCATTACAAGTTCTCTCATTAACTCCTTCACTCTCTCTCAACATAAGGGCTCTCACCCCTTTATCACTCATACTAATGCTACTCTCAAACAAATAAACATTCCGGTGTTCTTCCTTGCTACTACTTGGTTACTTTGCTTTGTTATAATAGAAGTTGGGTCAACTCGTTTTCATTGCTACCATTCCTTTTATTTAACCGGTTAGTTTTTCTATTTTTGCATTCATACATTTGTGTAAGGTGATTATTCTATTATTTTCTATGTATATAATTTGTGGTTAAGCAATTGCATGTGTGTCTCACTTTTTATAAATAAATATGATCACTTGTGTAGTTATTTGATTGCTTTAACAGGTTCCAAACTTGAAGTTCGACTTGAAGATTAGAATGGCAAGAAAGATTATTTGTTTAATTCATATATTTGAACCTATATATTTCTTATTTACTTATTTGAATTTTGTAATATTTGTATAACTCTAAATCTCTCATACATAAATTTATTTGGGGGATCGTCTAAGGGGAGGGGGATTATATGCAAATTTGTAATGTTTTCGTGATAGAAAGCATGCTTATAGGACTAAAATATTTTTGCGTCATCTATACGTGTTGTTTTAACTTTTAATCTCCTAGAAATCATAGGAATCATAAGCTAATCTCTAGTATGCTAACTTACGTTAAAAGGAGCAAGGGCTTTAATTGTAAATTTTTCTCTTGTTTGTTAATATGAATTCTTATTAATATGTTTCAATATGTTCACTAGGAAAATATGAATATAGAATTTAATTAAATAAGATTATGCATTAAAGTCACTCCCTAATAATTTTCAGCATGTTTTACAACTAGATAATCCATCAATATTTTTCAACTCTATGAAAAAGAGCAATTTCTGCATACATTATTTTGCATTTCTCCCAAAAAAATTGTCATACTAATTTGCCTAAAAATAGAAATAAAAGTTAATATTTTTCTGCATCATAATAAACCTCTTTTGCATCTAAAATCTGCTATTAATTAATTTTTTTTCATTGTTATTAATTTATGCCTAAAATATATATATTTTTACATTAATAACCAATCCGTAAATCCATCAATATTCTAAAAGCAATTTTCTGCACCAATAATAAATTTGTCACTTATCTAAAATTTGTTGTATTTAATAATCAACTTATTTGTTGTTCTTAAAAAATAATTTTCTGCCTTAAATAAATAAAATCTGGTGTCCTTAAAATAATTTTCTGCCCTAAAAAAATTAAGTCTCTTGTGATAACATATTATTCTCTATCATAATAATCAATTCGACTACTATTTTTTTAATATATGTGCATGTGCAATCACATCCTTTGCTACTTGAAAAATAAAATAAAATCTATCGTGTCACTGCTTGCTGCTCTTTTTAAAGTTAGCACTAAAATCCACATTCGTGTCATATTTTTGCCCTTATAGTTAATCTATGTTTTGTTATTATAACTTTGTATGCTCACTTAGCATGATAACCTTTCACAGTTATGTGTTGTTTGCAAGCATGTCTAATTGATTTTTTAGAGGCCACATTGAGACTTGTATTGCTAAAATGACTGTCTTGTTTGTCTTTTTTGTTTGACTTGGTGTCTAGGAGGGCCTTATATTCTATTTTGTCTAAACCCATCCTATTTAGAGTCCAATGCCTCTTGGACATTGAGTTGGGACGATTACACACCTTTTAGGTACGTTATGCATGCGGTGGTTGGGTAGGGGTAGTTGTCCCTACGGAGATGATAACATCGACTCAGTCTTGAAAGACAAACTTTGGTTTTGTCTGTCCCTATACGGCAGCCTATAGGAAAATAAAAGAAAGTCGAGTGCTGATCCAAAAAGTCTCTCTTAGAGTTTCCCTTCTCTTTATCCTTTATTTGTTTGTTTAATTATATTTCTTTGGGGAAGATTAAAAATAAAATAATAAAATTATTTGCTTATTTATTTGCCACTTTTCTATCCCCTTGCTTATCTATAAATATTTATTTAATGTTTATTGATTGTTATCACTTAGTTTTGCATGCTTAAATAATTAATAAAAAAATATAATAAATTTATTTCTCAATTGTCTAATATTTTATCACTTAGACTCGCATATTTAACATTAACAAAAATAATAACGTGAGTTATTTGTTCGATTTGTTTATCACATTCTCGTATATGAAAATAAATAAAAATGAGCTTAATTGTTTATTTATTGCCACCACCTAGCCTTGCATGTTTAAATTAATAAAAAATAATAAAATAATCTTAATTGTTTTATATTTGTTATCACCTAGCAAGCATGCTACATAAATAAAGTAATAAATGAAGTGACATTATTTGCTACTTGTAACCCCCACATAGATCGCATGACATACAGCCGGGACCCACATTTGGGGACCTCAAGAGATGCCTAACACCTCCCACTCGAGGTAATTTTAACCCTTACCCTGATCTCTGGCTCGTTGACCTTAGCTAGACTTAGTTAGGTTAGATAGGTGCCCCAACGCTCCTTAATTTGTTAGGTGGCGACTCCAAACTCAAAATCCTAAAAGAGATGTTAGGTCGTGCACAAAACCCGTTTTTACGAAAAAATGGGGTGCGACAGAATGGAGACTCCGCTGGGGATATTAGGTTCTTAACATTATGTGTTTCATGTTTATTTGGGTGGGGTTTACCTTATTTGGTCATATCAATATTTGTTAGATATTTATCATGATTAGTTGTCATTCTGTTGCCTAATTTACTGTGTTCTTTCCATGTTCCACCCCTTCCCTCTTCCTTATTTGTTTATTACCATGTTTCACCTTTTCCCTTTTCCCTTATTTGTTTACTTACATTGTTTAATCCCATACCCCTTTTGTTATTTGCGTGATTTTTTTTATGTTTAATTTCTTTATTTATTTATGCTTATTTATTTATTTATTATTTTATAAACTGCCTATATGTTACCTCTTTCCAATTTAAATGATAAGTGTTTATTGCTTTGATAACCGGCATTTCGCTCATGCTTCCCCCAATTGGGATCCTCTTACTTTTTTTTTAAATTTTGTTCTCGTGATGTTATGTCTTTGCACCTCTCACAACTTCTCCAATTCTATTCAAATACCCATTATAGAGAGTCGGCATATGCGTGGACGTAATGGATAGTTTACTACCGCGAAACCACGAGCCTCTCGCATAGAATCCGTTTCAAGTCCGTGTCAAGCCAACTCTTAGAAGTCCTGGTTAGGTCATATATGCTGCATAAGCCCTAGGTGGTTTGACCCTTGGTGTCAATCCACATAATTAGTAGCCACCCTCTCGTCTAAAGGGACCCAACACCCTTTAGACAAAATGCATACTTATGTGTCAATGTGATCATAATAATTAAATCAAGTAAATTTTGCCAAAATGGAGTTTTGAAGTTGTTTATTGTTCTATTTGCAGAGTAATTGATGAGTATGAACCCCCAAACCCTCAAATGGTGACAGAAGTGAGTCATAGACTTAAGACCTAGTGGATGGATATAAGGAGATATAGGGAAATGGAGATTCATCAATTGTTGGGTGGTCTCACATTTCTTATTTTTGTCATACCAAACCCTCACCTGACTAGGGCGCTACTAGAGTTTTTGGATCCTGTGAGGATGGTGTTCAAGTCTACAGATTGCAACTTGACACCAACAATTGAAGAAATTAGCGGGTTCATCGACCTTCCATACCATGAGTGTCAAATGATGGTACCTTATAAGCCATCGTCAAGAGAATTTTTAAAAAGTATGGGGATGAAGTCTAATCCAACCTGGACTTCTTTGAACCTTGGGTGGACTCATTTAGACTTCTTATACTCACGATTTGCCCGAGATGATGGCTACTATATTTATGACTATGAATTTGAGTGCTCCATTGAAGAATGGGAAAAGTATCGTCTGGATGCCTTTGCCATCACCCTATTGGGATCCTTGGTTTTTCCTATTCAAGGGGAAGAATCAATACATGTCTGAGGTACGTGGTTCGAGACCTAGCTCAAAGAGGGGGCGAACATAGGAAAACCATAGTGCCCATGATCCTGGTGGAGATAATGAGAAGTCTGTAAGCATGTGTTGATGGTAGAATGTTCTTCGAGGGATGCAACCTTCTACTTCAACTATGGTCTATTGATCACTTCCACAAGCGATGTGACGTGGTAGATACCTATCTTGGTCAAGGCAACAAGATTGATAACTATCCAAGAAGGTTGACACGTTTCGCCGCGCCTGTAGGATTTGTGGACTGGCAGATATTTCTGACTGAGCTTGAGAGCCACCGAATACAATGGAAGCTTCATTGGTTGTCCACGCCTAATGTCATAGTAAGAGGGGACGCTCGATATTTCATCGAACTTATTGGCTTAAAGGGTGTCCAACCATATGCGCCTCTCCGAGTACTTCGCCAATTTGGGCAAACACAAATCATGCCACTCCGATCTGACATGGAGACATTTAAGTATGAGTTTGGACTAGATAAACCACAAGTCCACAACATACTTCGACGATGGGAGCGTGTGTTGACCATTCCTTTTGGTGCACGACAGGCTTTATGCACGCATGAATATCGCATATGGATCTTTACAGAATATGAAGTCCCAATATCAACTGGAGAAGGATACCATGGGCTTGCCGACGAAAGAGAAAACATATGGGCGCGGAGTGTGTTGAACATGAGACAAGAAGTCCCTCCAATCAAAAGAGGTCAATTGGCGCCAAGCCCTTGGAGTCGATACCTCCAAGATTTCAGAATTTAGGACGATTTCTTCCAATTTATCCCTTTTCCCTTAGTTTATTTCAGTTTTTTATGATTTATTGTTTGAATTTATAATAAACAAAAGTCATTTTGTTTCTTCTAATCTAAACTCAAAATTGGCAAATAAGGCTTGAATTAATTATTGTGCATCAATTATGTGTCGCTTAGGCCTACCTCTGGCTCAACGAGGCTCCTTTGTATTTAGGGCGTTTATCTTAAAATAACGTGTTTGATATACCAATTTATGAAATGTTATAACTTGGGCTTTGTTTTGATTTTATTTTTTTATTTTCTTTACCCTTTCCCAATGATTGATCTATAGACCATGGTTTACCACACGCGATCAAAGGGTTCATTTCCTTCTCTCCCGACGGAGACTTGCAAAGGAAAAGTGAAAGCGACTAATGCTAGGGTTATGTGCAAAACTATTGAAAAGAAGTGTCTTTCAGACAAGTTGGTATCAAACCTTGAGCAGAAAATAAAGAAGTTACAAGAAGAGTTGTTGGACATGCGTGAGTGGGCAAAGTTGTTACTCTCCACCAATCCCACATTGGAGACAAACATGGATATGTCACCCTTAGCAAGTCAAGTCACTCTCAAAAATAATCCTCCTCCAGATTACTCTACCTCTCAATGTCAACCGAGCTCCATTCAAATGCCTCCAAAGAACATTTACTTTCCAAATCACCCATATCCTCCGCAACATCATGCATATGCTCTTAAACCTCAACACCTTACTTTACACCCGCATCATCCTACTATGCAAGCTCTTAATAGAAAACACCTCTGCACCAAGATCCTTGGCATCATGCGCCTCTCATAACATTGCCAATCCTTCCATACGAAATGTCTCCGTACCAAAGACCTCCGCCATATCAAAAACTAAGATGTCCTGGCCACAATGCTGATGTCGTCACTCGACCGCATATCCGCAAAAACCTCTTCAAGGTTGAGGAGAGTTTTGAAAAAACTTATACTCCTCTGACTGAGCCTATAGGATTGCTTTATGAAAAGTTGAGGATCGTTGGTCACATAGCTCCTATCAATGAAATAAGGATGACTACGCGTGCATCGTAGATTGAACCCTCCAAGATTTGTGCTTCTCATTTAGGAATGGAAGGACATACAATAGAAAAATGTCGTGATCTAAAAGACTAAATTCAACAACTAATTGATACTAAGGCCATACGCTTGGAGGACTTTGCAACAAAGGAAGTTCAAATGTGAACGCGCCAGAGTCTACTTGATTTAGTTTCCCAAATAAGGCTTGCACCATTTAAGTTCATGTTTTCAACATTCAGACACCCATGATAACATATGGGCAAATAAAGTCGGTCAAAATCTACCATTCAATTGCTGCTCCAGAATGTTCTCAATATCTCGCTTATGCCCTTCTTGTAATTTGGAACTACGTCAGACCTGATTCCCGTTTAATAGGGGATACGTAGGTGCTGCTATGGGGATCGGTCTTATCATAAATAAAACTTTCATTTTTCCCCTTTTATTGAAAACTGGTGCTAAATTTTTGAGAGGGTATCAAAAATTCCATCAAGATTTCTCCTAGCACACTCCATCCTGGGGCAGAATTTTTGAGTAAACTCAAAAATTCCGTCAAAAACCTTCTTCTCAACAAGTGGGAATAATTTTGGCAGGATCTCAAAATTGCTGAAAATCAAGAACTGGGAAGAAATTTTTGGAGAATCTAAAAAAAAGGTTCAAGAGTCAAGCTACAACTACAACAGATCAGAATGATAGAAGTTCTACCCTGGTGCAGAAATTTTGAGGGGATCTCAAAACTTTCGACAACACTCTGAAGAACATTCTATCAGACACCAAAGGAGCACGCTGTGCCAAATCATGGATATTGATTAACCTCCCCCTTTAAACTAACTATTTTTCTTTGAATGTAGAAAATACAGGTACATATACAAAGGCAGTTTCAACAATCAACATACCACTTTTGAGCCCAACAAATGACACTTAAGGCGGATTTCCAAGCTACTACATACCCTCCTCATTCAACTATGAAGTTGCATTATGCCTGAGATCTACCCTTGCATGACTACATTATGCCCGAGATCGCATTATGCTCGAAGAATCGCATCATCGCATGTGCCCAAGATTGACTTATGCTCAAAGAATTGCATCATTGCATGTGCTCGATATTGCATGTGCCCGAAGAAATACATCATTGCATGTGCTCGATATTGCATGTGCCCGAATAAATGAATCATTGCATGTGCCCGATATTGCATGCTCCCGAAGAAACGCATAATTGCATGTGCCCGATAATGCATGTGCCCGAAGAAATGCATCATTACATTGTGCCCGAGACTGCATTGTGCCCGAAGTTTGCATAAGACCAAGATTGTATTGTGCTCGAAGTTTGCATGTGCCCGATCAAATCAAGTCACAAGTATCAACAGATGCCAAAAAAACAGATACACTCTCTTTACTCATTACTTTATAATCTGAAGGCATCATCCTCCAAAGGCATCATCTTTCATGGACTGCTGACTTTTATGTCATGGCATGAGGACTTATTTTATGCATATCATGTTCCTAAGGCGTCATAGTCTAAAGGAATCATCTTTCATGGCCTACGGACATCATTTCATGGCCTAAGTGTTTAATTTCTATCAATCATGATCTGAAGGTGTCATAGTCTAAAGGCGTCATTTTCATGGCCTGCAGATAACATTTTCATGACATTAGGATACATTTTGCGTATCATGGCCCTATACATCATAGCCTAAGACGTCATTTTTCATGGTCTTAAGGAAAACATTCATGGTCAACATGGGAATAGCATCATATTTACATTACCGCTTATTTTGATACATCTACTCTAATCACCCTTCTTAAGTCATATTATAAGTTACAGCTGTGCAGATTAGAGACAAAGCTGCCTTCTGAACAACTGTTCTTATGCTTACAAACAAAGACTGTCAAATTATTCTTGGCTACTCGCATTATCGTTTCGCTACTCAGCTACCGTTCAGGCTACCATAAACATATTGTGAGACTCAACTCGCTATTGTGACCTACCTTTTCTTCAGTTAGGCTCGTCCGCCTTACAAAAGGACATTTAGGCTCGTCCACCTTACAATAGGACTTCAAGGCTCGTCCATCTTACAATGAGACATTTAGGCTCGTCCGCCTTACAATGTGACATCTAGGCTCATCCGCCTTACAATGCGACATCTAGGCCCGTCCGCCTTAAAACAACAGTTAGGCTTGTTTGCCTCATAGGACATTTAGGCTCGTCCGCCTTATAAGGACATTTAGGTCGTCCGCCTTAAAACGACCTTTAGGCCGTCCGCCTTAAAAGGAAATTTAGGCTCGTCCACTTTAAAATGACGTTTAGACTCTTCTGCCTTGCAACATGATGCTTACGTACATCCACCTTACAACCAGACATTTTCCTTATATTATTATATCTCTATACTATAAGATCTGTTGGAGTTCGACGTTATTCTTCAGAGATGGGTCAAAGACTATCAAGGCTTGCACTACGTCTCAAAACAGATACGCTTCTTATCACCTCTTGTCATTTATTTAGAACTCATATTTTATCATTGTTGGTCACACTTTATCTATTTATAAGCTAACATTTTATCTAGAATTTGCAGATATGATCGATCGCCCCTTGATTACAATTATCATGATATCATCTATCACAACGAACACCCTATCAATTCTTCGTTTTTCATACTCCGAACCTTGCTCAAAGGCTGATAACCTCATTCTATCATGCTCTTATCGCTTCTCTGTCATGTTCTTTTAGCCATTCTATCTCTCTCTTCTCGCTGCGCTAATCTTATCCATTCAAGACGATATCGTGCCTTTCAAATACCTTAGCGCTCTTTCAATTTTTAAGAGTTCCATTTTCTCTTGAATCTAGAACTACACACGACCTGATTCTCGTATAACCAGAGATATGTAAGCGACTTAAAGCCAAAGTCTCAGTCGTACCCTTTTTTCAACTCTACTTCGCTTCAAATGATCCCACTGACATCTGTCGTCGGTCGGACAAAATCGGCTACTAAGTCAACGTTGGTTGCCTGACAATTCATTCTTCATTCTCAATCAACCAAGGGGAAACTGTTGACACCCAATTTTGACCGACCTTTAACCATTTTTAGGAATACTATTCGATTTAATACGTATTTTAAAATTTATTTAAAGTTAGAATATTTAGTCGATTTTGCTTGAAAATTATATATTTAGTATGTTATACATTATAAAATTATCGTAAATATTATTAAAATATTTTAAAATTTAAATGATTTTCAATTATATAAAAATATTTTAATATATGTAGTATTTTATAGTAATTCCTACACTTTCCTTAAAATTATTTAAATTCTAGCCTATTCTACTCTAATTTTCTCCAATTCTAGCCACTCCAATTCAAATTTTATTACAATCATAGTCACTCTTTCATTTCAAATCTAGCCAATTTAATTGCAATTTTAGCCATTCCATATCTTGTCCCATCTAATATTTAAACTTTCTCTCATCCATCCATCTTAAAAATAAATCCTAGATCTAATCCTAGCCCTTCATTTCAAATTAGATCAACGGTTAAGATCAAATCCTTCTTTTATTCTATCAAATAACTAAACCTAAAATTATTCCCTTTCTTCTCCCTCTCTTCTCCAAAAAGAGAGTCGCCGCCCCTCCCTCTCTCTCTGTGCTCCGGCGAAGACGCCACCATCAGAGGCGGCGACGCTCTGCTCCCCTCCGCCTTCTCTCTCCGCGTCGCTCTCCGTTATCTCCCTACATTTTTCCAGTGACCCCTCTGTATCCGTCTCCTCTCCTCACCTTCTATTTCTCTCCTCCGCTTCTTCCCCCTTCCCGTCTTCTTACCCTCCCTCTCTCCAGACGCCTCTTTCTCTCCCTCTTTTTCCCAATCTCCTCCCTCTTCCCCTCTCCCTCTCCATCGTTCCTCTTCCTCCCCCGTTTCCCCTCTCTGTTTTACCTCCCTTTTTTTTCACCTGCAGGGACAGCAGGACGGAAACCACCTACAGTAGTGGACAGCAGCTCCAGCCACAAGTCGCCCAAAGCCAGTAGCCGCTGGTAGCCGTCTCTCTCTCTCCCTCTCGTCTTCCTCTTCTCCCCTTCCCCTCCATTTTCCCCCTGTCCTCCTCTTCTTCTTTTCCTTGTTTGTTTTGCAGGTATAGCATCAGGTGCTGGCGAAGACCAGGCGCAGCAGTTTGCTGGAGAGGATCAGGCGTCGCCGCCCCTCTCTCTTCTGTTTTTCTCTTTTGCAGGTAACAGCAACTTCTAGCCCCTCCGGCCAGCGAACAACAACCAAACAACTCCGGCGAGAACGTATAGCGGATGTCGACAAATATCTTAAAGATTTTGAGCTTAATAAAGACGGATCTTAACAGATCCGTCCAGGTAATTTTATTGAGTTTATACCCTCTACTTCAACTCTTTATTCTTTTTGAGCTTTGGTGGATGATTATGCAAGCAATCATATGATATTATTATTGTCTTTTGTCTGTTTTAAGTTGTATGATTATAGCGTCAATTTATTAAATCTGTTTGGGTTGTTATTTAAATTGCCATGAACTAGTGTTTATTTTGTACTTGATTATGCTTGCATTTTTCTGATACGGTAATTAGTAAGTAGGTGAATTTTGTCCTCTAATTAGTCCGTTTATTAATTTTATATGTTATTCCTTACTCCCTTCTTTTTTGTTATTAGTGAATATTTGTATAAGGATTGAATATTACATCTGTGCATATCTTTCTTTGCTTATGAACTTGAGGTATTTTTATATAATATTAGCTTGTCTGTTACCTTAAATTATTCTCTTTGCTATGAGCATATTGTAGTATATCTTTGACTTTCCTAGTCATGTTAAAATTATTGATTTAGCCGTTTGTGAATATTTATTAAATCATCATTTGTCCTTATTTGTTGTCCCTTGGCTTTATTAAAATCAAAATAGACTCTTATATGATTCTTCTTTGGTAAGCCTATATTTGATTTAGGTAAAATTAAAAATAAAAAAAATGGTGTAATAATTTTACTCTAATGTGGATAATATTAAGTAATTTTAGTTCCCTCAATTAAAATTAACATTTTTTTACTTGTTTTTATATTTGGCAAAGAATAATTTAAAATAATTCTATTACCCTTATTTATTTAATGTAAAAGAATATTGTCTTCCTAACTTTGTTATTACATATTTATTTTTGGTAATGAAACATTTTAAATATTTTCTGATTTTGGCTTCTCTTTATTTAAGGAAAATATATATTACTCTATCCAATTTCTTACTTGCTTATATTTGGTAATGATATGTTTTAAATTTTGGCTGATTTAAATCTCCTTTGTGAATAAGGAGGATAGTATATTTATTTAATTCCTCAATATATTCTTTTCCTTATTTGCTCCTCCTCTTTGCTATATAAATAGACCCTTCTCTCATTTGCTAAGGGATCTCTCATAACAAGTTCTCTCATCAACTCATTCACTCTCTCTCAACACAAGAGCTCTCACCCCCTTATCACTCATACTATTGCTACTCTCAAACAAATTAACATAACGGTGTTCTTCCTTGCTACTACATGGCTACTTTGCTTTGTTAGAATAGAAGTTGGGTCATCTCGTTTTCATTGCTACCGTTCCTTTTGCTTAACCTGTTAGTTTTTCTTTTTTTGCATTCACACATTTGTGTAAGGTCATTGTTCTATTATTTTCTATGTGTATAATTTGTGGTTAAGCAATTGCATGTGTGTCTCACTTTTTTTAAATAAATATGATCGCTTGTGTAGTTATTTGATTGTTTTAAGAGGTTTCAAACTTGAAGTTCAAGTTGAAGATTAGAATGGAAAGAAAGATTATTTGTTTAATTCATATATTTGAATCTACATATTTCTTATTTATTAATTTGAATTTTGTAATATTTGTATAACTTTAAAGTTCTCATATATAAATTTATTTTGGGAATCGTCTTAGGGGAGGGGGATTATATGCAAATTTGTAATGTTTTCGTGTTAGAAAGCATGCTTATAGGACTAAAATGTTTTTGCATCATCTATAGGTGTTGTTTTAACTTTCAATCTCCTATAAATCATAGGAATCATAAGCTAATCTCTAGTATGCTAACTTACGTTAAAAGGAGCAAGGGCTTTAATTGTCAATTTGTCTCTTGTTTGTTAATATGAATTCTTATTAATAAGTTTCAATATGTTCACTTGAAAAATATGAATATAGAATTTAATTAAATAAGATTGTGCATTAAAGTCACTCCCTAATAATTTTAAGCATATTTTACAACTAGATAATCCATCAATATTTTTCAACTCTATGAAAAAGATCAATTTTCTACATACATTATTTTGTATTTCTCCCTAAAAAATTGTCATACTAATTTGCCTAAAAACGGAAATAATAGTTAATATTTTTCTGCATCATAATAAACCTCTTCTGTTTTGTTATTATAAATTTGTATGCTCACTTAGCATGATAACCTTTCACAGTTATGTGTTGTTTGCAAGTATGTCTAATTGATTTTTTAGAGGCCAAATTGAGACTTGTATTGCTAAAATGACGGTTTTTTTTGTCTTGTTTGTTTGACTTGGTGTCTAGGAGGGCCTTATATTCTATTTTGTCTAAAACCCATCCAATTAAGAGTCCAATGCCTCTTGGACATTAAGTTGGGACGATTAGGCACCTTTTAGGTACGTTATGCATGCGGTGGTTGGGTAGGGGTAGTTGGCCCTACGGAGATGATGACATCGACTCAGGCTTGAAAGACAAACTTTGGTTTTGTCTGTCCCTATACGGCAGCCTATCGGAAAATAAAAGAAAGTCGAGTGCTGATCCAAAAAGTCTCTCTCAGAGTCTCCCTTCTATTTATCCCTTTATTTGTTTTGTTTAATTATATTTATTTGGGGAAGATTAAAATAAAATAATAAAAATTTTTGCTTATTTATTTTCCTCTTTTCTATCCCCTCGCTTATCCATAAATTTTTATTTAATGTTTATTTACTATGATCCCTTAGTTTTGCATGCTTAAATAATTAAAAAAAAATATAATAAATTTATTTCTCAATTGTCTAATATTTTATCACTTAGACTCGCATATTTAATATTAACTAAAATAATAACGTGAGTTATTTGTTCGATTTGTTTATCACAGTCTCGCATATGAAAATAAATAAAAATGATCTTAATTGTTTATTTATTGCTATCACCTAGCCTTGCATGTTTAAATTAATAAAAAAAAAAAATTGTCTTAATTGTTTTATATTTCTTATCACCTAGCAAGCATGCTACTTAAATAAACTAATAAATGAAGTGACATTATTTGCTATTTGTAACCCCCACATAGATCCCATGATATACGGCTGAGAACCACATTTGTGGACCTCCTGGGATGCCTAACACCTTCCCCTCGAGATAATTTGAACCCTTACCCTGATCTCTGGCTCGTTGACCTCAGCTAGACTTAGATTTTTTTTGTAGGTGCCCTAACGCGCCTTAATTCGTTAGCTGGCGACTCCAAACTCAAAATCCCAAAAGAGTTCTTAGGTCGTGCACAAATCCCATTTTTGCAAAATTATGGGGCGCGACAGTTCCATGACAACGGATCCACATTAGCTCATATGGTCTATGTCGGTTAGAGCAAGATGTTCCCAAAAGGAAAAATAATTTAAAGGAATGAACTCTAACTAACACAACCAAAGGGGTTTAGCTTAGTTTAGGTAGGGGTATGTCACTCTTCCTAAATATTGCACTAGTTAGCCTTGAAGGAAGTCTTAAGAGGATGTTCTTATGTATGAATATGTTTATAATGGTATATGATATGTATATAATCAACTTGCACATGGTTGATACTATATGATGATTAGTTTCACTTGATGAATATGTGTTGGTTTATATTGTAAAAGCATGATGATATGTACTCTTAAATGCCATGCTACGTAAAGTAAGATATTGTTCATGATACTTCTTGAGTTACTTGATTGAGTAAGGTGATGGGGCTTTTCTTGGTCATTGCACTTATTGACTTGATAGGGGTTGTGGGCAATTGTCTTGCTTTTGTTTTGTTGTAATGAACTCTAATTAATGTTTTGTTGAGGTTATGACTTGATGGTAGAGTTGCTTTGACTATATGTCTAATTACATGTTATGCATGTTGACTTGACTAGTTTTGATGTTGTTGGTCTTGTGAAGTACATGACTATGACTTAATTACTATGTATTATTGATTTGGTATGGTCTTTTTGAATGTGCATAAAGGTTTTCAATGTAAATTGCATACCTAATGAAATGTCCCTTTTAGCATGTTTTCATGATATGTGTGCATATGGTCTCATACTTAGTAGAAGTGGTGTACTAACCCTATTTCTTCCTTTTCCCCAACATTTTAGGTTCCGGTCGTTGAAGTGCTTTTGGAGACGACTCGAAGAAGACATGGATCTTTTATTCATCCAAGTAGCGTAGTTCCTCACATTCCGAGGGTGTTGCCACTATCTAGCTTGAAGTTGTTTTAGTTTTAAGACTCTTATGTTTCTTTCCTTTTCATTTGGATATTAAACGTTGTATGACCTATAAGTGGTCTTGTATCATTGATGTATGGGCTAGGCCTAATTTGATATACTCTTATAAGATGGTCACGAGATGTGGCAACTATTATGACTATGTTATGTTATATTTTATATATATTATGTGAAAAAAAATTAGAAGACTAAGTAATCTTCCTATACGAAGGGTCTATGTATAATCGATATATATACTATGTGTATATAAAGGTCTATGAAAACCTCCAAGTAGAAGTAATGAAATGTTTTAAATTTTCCGCTAAAATTAAACTATAAATGTAATAATGTAAGCTAAGAGGCTAGTATTAGTCTTCAAAGAGGACGACGACTTTGGTTACATCTAGGGGGTATTCCCAGATATGACAGACATTGACGTTAACGTTGATGTTCACATAGACATTGAAGGTTGCATTCACATTGACATTTATTTTAATGTTGATGTTGACGTTTACTTTTGCACTTATGTGGATGTTGACGTTTATGTTCACAATGACTTTTACATTGACGTTCACGTTGACATTTACAGTTGATGTTTACATTGACATGCATGGTGACGTTCACATTGACAGTGAAATTTGAGTTGATGTTCACGTTCATGTTAACACTGATATTTATGTTGATGTTCAAGTTGACGTTTATGTTGAAGTTGACGTTGACGTTCACGTTCGCGTTCAAGTTTATATTTACATTGACGTTCATGTTCCCATTCATTTTCATGTTTTAGTTCACTCTCATGTTTACGTTGAGATTGTCGTTCACATTGACGTTGACTTTGACATTCAAGTTGAGATTGACATCGACATTGTAGGACCACGAAAAATGACATAGGAGAAGCTAGAGCCTAACATGGTTGTAGTAGTGTTCTAAGGTACTAAAATGGTTTATAATGTGGATTTGAGGCATTTTCTAAGAGTTTAGGTGCATTGGAAGTCAAACATAAAGAGACGACCAAGACGTTCGACGACTAAGTGATCTATGTGCCTCATAAAGTGTTTTATGTGTTTATATGTGATTCATGAGGTTATAAGGTTCTCAAATGATTTATTATATTATATATAGGCAGTGTGTAAAGTTTCATGAAGTATGGAAGTCAAACGTCAAAGAACGTCCATGACGTTCGAAAGGCTTGCCTTGAGACGACCTTGCGTGACTACGTATGTTTCGTCGAGTTTTACATGTTTGTTTTAGATGAAACTTATGTGGTAGGTACTAATCTCATATACACACATATTTAGGGTGGAAACATACGGGTACAACTCCACATAGGACCCTCAAAGGGGTCCTAAAGGAGGACCTCAACTTAGAGACCAACATTGCCAGGCAGTGGCTAAACAACGGACCAGTCGACGGCCGGTCGGCCAAGCGACGGTCCGTCAATGGGTATCGTTGGTTGGGACATTTATCCTGCAGGTTGGTAAACCTATGAAGTGAACCACGAGACCCCATCAACGGGACGTGGCCTAACTAACGGTCCATCGATGGTCACGTCGATGGTGCTAAAAAGTTGGAAGTTTTTCTGTTAGGACTTGGGGGTTTTGGGAAATTCACCTCAAGTCTTATAAAACGTGGGAACGGTTGTTTTAGGTGTTTAGGGGTATTTTAGGATTATATAAGTGATTAAACTCTCGTTTAAACCCTAGCATCTAAATCAAAACCCCTTCCCTCCTAAAGTTTCTCAAGAAACATCCATGTGAGTTCAAGATGAAAATAGAGCTTGAAGATGGTTCTTCAATGTAGTTATTATTCAATTTTTACTGGGTTATTCAAGTAAGGTATGAGAGTTCTTCATATAAGGCTTTCTATCACCTTAGATCCAATTTAAAAGATGATTTTCAAAGATTTCAACAAGATGAAAAAGTCCAATTTCTACTCTAAGTCTTGGGTTCTTGCATAAATGGTTTCCCAAAGTTTATATATGATTAAATTGATGTAAAATTGATGTTTTCCAATCAAATTCTTGATGAACCCTTGATCTTCTCGAATCTCTAAATTTCACTAAATATGGGTGAGTTCATTATACTTTGATATTCATGAATTCATGTGTAGATTGTTATGGTCTTTTGGTTCATGTATAGCTTATGGTTAATTGGTTTATAGGATGTTTCAATATGATTAATTGAGTAATGAATACTCTTAGATCTATTACATTCTAAGCTTATTGAATTGATATTGAGTTAAGGTTTATGATTTCTAATGTAATTTTCTATGTGATATATAATGATGCAATAATTATATTAAATTGATATCTAGGTTTTATTAGATTTATAAGTATATAATGAATTGACCTAGTTTCATTAATTATTGATATAATTGTATCGAATTGTTAGTTATGGCCTTTGATAAGGGCCTTATGATACTGAATTAGATGATTTAGCTTTGGAATCGAAGTGGTAAGATGGAGTGGAGTATGCTTCCCTAATTCCTTTATTTTGATGTTAATTAGACGTCAATTATGTGGTGATTTTTATGTTCCACTTATGGTGGCGGTGTTATGTTCTTTACTTGAAATTGATGTGGCTTTGTCGGCGTTACTTTATGCAATATGATGATCATGGCCTTGTCGGCACTACTTGAAGTATTTTTATGATATGTGCAGTTGATTTATGTGGAGTATGAGCATATCTATCGACATGTTAAGTAATGTGAAAGTATGTGTTCTTTCTATGTATGTTAGGAGATCATGTGGACTATGACTATGTTCTTATATGTGTAGTCTTAGATGTTGATACATGATTGTTCCTACTTGACTATATGAGTTGTGATGGTTATATTGATGATGATATATTAATGTATAGTATGACATAAATATGATAAGGGTCATTCCTAAGTGCTTAAAAGAATAATATGTTATATGTAATAAAGTAAAGAATGTTGTGTGTCTTGTTTGATAGACTTGTGTCCGTTACTTGATACTTGTATGAATGATATGTGAATATGAGATGTCTTGACTTGGTAGTCTTAGTGCACCCTTGTCATGTATGAATGAATAATATGTGAGACCTTAAAGGATATTAAGAAGGTCATGTCCGTGGAAAAGGTTATGTTATGAATGTTGAAGTTGAGAGTCATAATGGTATCCTTCATGTAAAGGAATGATGGACTTAGGGTTGATTTGATGGACCGGCATCATATTATCCTTAGGAATGTCACAATGAGATATCTTAGTCACCATTAAAAGGTTGCCCTAGTGGACCTCTTTGGTTGGGTGAATGTGATTGAATTATGAACTAGATAAGGAACCCTCTTCATGTGATCCTTTAATGTCAATTAATCTATGAAAACCAAGGTTAGCAGCAAGTGATTATGTTATGGGAAGTAGCTCTACTTGAGAATGAGACTAGAGTACAATGTAGCTCTACTTGAGAATGAGACTAGAGTGTATAAAAGCACTTCATATTCCTTAAACATGTGCCTACATGGGATGTGTCCTAGTTCTACCCTTGGAAAGTAGAACACCCTCATCGGTGTAGGTTAGAACTCCAGATTCCATGTCTAGCTATCAAGGTCTATGTCGGTTATTGCCTATTCTCATCTTGTGGGATACTTACTAGAATTAGAGAAGTTCTACGAAGTTTAGGTAGTTGTATGGGACGCTATCTAGACATTGCACAATACTCTTTGAAGGTGTGTGTTAGAGTCCCTACGTCTTGTCTAAGAAAATTACTTGAATGTCCTTTATGTGATGAATGAGTCTTAAATGAACTAATGAATTTAATGACTTAAGATAAGAAAGTATGTTAAATGAAATAGTACTCATCTAGAGTAATTAAGGGTTGTCTATTTAAGGTGCGAAGGGGGCATAGGAATGGTCAATTCTTATATTACCTAGATAAGTCTTAAGAATGACTCTAGTTAGGAAAGTTGGTTGATTATGTGGGCATGATCTAATCCTTAGGTAATCTTATGGATTATTTAGGTAATCTTGAAGAGTTCACTATGGATGTTATCTTCCTTATTTACTTAAGTAAGTCTACCAAGTTTGTCACGACCCAAAACGACTCGTGAGTGGCACCCACACTTAACCTACTAGGTGAGCGAACCAACAAATATAAACCCCATCATGTACCAATAGTTCAACTATGAATAACAAAATAACGCTGATGATCCAAAACTTACTAATGTAACCATTTAGTAAGCTTCTAAAGCTTAACATTTATCATCCCCAAAATCTGGAAGTCATCACATCAAGAACATCTATCCGCAAATTACCAAGTCTAAGAGTATTTAAGAAACCAAAATAAGTAAAAAGATGGCCCATGTCCGAAATTCAACGACATCAAGACGTGAATGAGAGAATCCAGCACGAGCTAGAAATAATAGTTCACCTTGAACTCTGATGTGCTGGAGGCTGACTAGAGCTGAGGGCGAGTCGAAGTCGATGGTACACTTGCTGCACTCCACAAAAGAACAAAGAAGAAAATACAAGTAGGGGTCAGTACAAGGAACACGTACTGAGTAGGTATCATCGGCCAACTCAAAATAGAAACCAATATATAATGAATAATAATATAATATCAACTACAATACTAAACAGGTGGCAAGCAACAAACACATGAACCATTGACAACAACAACACCGTAATAGGTACACCATCAATCACAACATCACGCACACCTGTGAGGAATCATGCCTCCACACCATACTCATATGGAAAATAGGTTCCTTGAGAATAAGTATATTAAGTTACTTCAAGATTCCAAAACGAGTCGTGAGTGGCACCCACACTTAACCTACTAGGTGAGCGAACCAACAAATATAAACCCCATCATTTACCAATAGTTTAACTATGAATAACAAAATAACGCTGAAGATCCAAAACTTATTAATGTAACCATTTAAATAAGCTTCTAAAGTTTAACACTTATTATCCCCAAAATCTGGAAGTCATCACATCAAGAACATCTATCCTCAAATTACCAAGTCTAAGAGTATTTAAGAAACCAAAATAAGTAAAAAGATGGTCCATGTCCGAAATTCAAAGACATCAAGACGTGAATGAGAGAATCCAGCACGAGCTAGAAATAATAGCTCACCCTGAACTCTGATGTGCTGGAGACTGGCTAGAGCTGAGGGCGAGTCGAAGTCGATGGTACACTTGCTGCACTCCACAAAATAACAAAGAAGAAAATACAAGTAGGGGTCAGTACAAGGAACACGTACTGAGTAGGTATCATCGGCCAACTCAAATTAGAAACCAATATATAATGAATAATAAAATAATATCAACTACAATACTAAACAGGTGGCAAGCAACAAACACATCAACCATTGACAACAACAACACCGTAATAGGTACACCATCAATCACAACATCACGCACACCTGTGAGGACTCATGCCTCCACACCATACTCATTTGGAAAATAGGTTCCTTGAGAATAAGTATATTAAGTTACTTCAAGATTCCAAAACGAGTCGTGAGTGGCACCCTCACTTAACCTACTAGGTGAGCGAACCAACAAATATAAACCCCATCATTTACCAATAGTTTAACTATGAATAACAAAATAACGCTGAAGATCCAAAACTTATTAATGTAACCATTTAAGTAAGCTTCTAAAGTTTAACACTTATTATCCCCAAAATCTTGAAGTCATCACATCAAGAACATCTATCCTCAAATTACCAAGTCTAAGAGTATTTAAGAAACCAAAATAAGTAAAGAGATGGTCCATGTCCGAAATTCAACGACATCAAGACGTGAATGAGAGAATCCATCACGAGCTAGAAATAATAGCTCACCCTGAACTCTGATGTGCTGGAGGCTGAGTATAGCTGAGGGCGAGTCGAAGTCGATGGTACACTTGCTGCACTCCACAAAAGAACAAAGAAGAAAATACAAGTAGGGGTCAGTACAAGGAACACGTACTTAGTAGGTATCATCGGCCAACTCAGAATAGAAACCAATATATACTGAATAATAATATAAAATCAACTACAATACTAAACAGGTGGCAAGCAACAAACACATGAACCATTGACAACAACAACACCGTAATAGGGACACCATCAATCACAACATCATGCACACCTGTGAGGACTCATGCCTCCACACCATACTCATTTGGAAAATAGGTTCCTTGAGATTAAGTATATTAAGTTACTTCAAGATTCTTTGCCTTTAATGTTATCGTGTCGGAACGTGACACTCCGATCCCATAATACCATGTCGGAATGTGACACTCCGATCCCATAATACCGTGTCGGAACGTGACACTCCGATCCAATTATCTCATTATTTATTTCATCAAGCCTTCTTTATTCAAGGCGTCATTTTAATAGACAGGGTTCAAGATTAGAAATTCAACACTCTCATAATTTTAGGCCAACCACAAACCACACAATCAAAACATACAACCACACAATCAAGTATATAGGAGACTTTACAATATCACTCAATACATATTAATCGCTATTTAGAGTTTATCTATCACATAGAAATAAACCATAACCTACCACGGCCTCTTGCCACTGCTCATCCTCGAGTTACAGCCCCAAGGGTTGGCTCAGACGCACCCTGTCTTGCCGGTGTTGGTGTTGGCACAGTGGTTGCTCTAGTTCTAACCATCTGCGAAATAGAGTGAGGATGTCAGATACCAATTTGTATCACCTAGATACCAATTGGATCCAAGTAATAGCACGAAAGAAAGAAAGAATGGAGTTTTCCTAAAGTCCTATAGCCTCTCGAAGAAAAGTAAAGGCGTCCCCATACCGTTCCTCAAGACTCTACTAGACTTGTCGTTGTGTGATGAGACCAACGAACCTAACAATCTGATCAAAAAGCAGTCTTTGGCACATCTGCTGCCCGTATTTTCAATTGATGATAACCAGATCTCAAATCAATTTTAGAGAAGATACAAGCACCTTGTAACTGATCGAACAAATCATCAATGCGGGGAATGGGATACTTGTTCTTAATAGTTACCTTATTCAGCTGCCTGTAGTCTATGCACATCCGAAAACTTCCATCTTTCTTCTTCACAAATAAAAAAGGAGCACCCCAAGGGGATGCACTCGGTCTAATAAAACCTTTACCTAACAACTCCAGAAGTTGGGCCTTTAACTTCCTTAACTCAGCTGGAGCCATTCTATATGGGGGAATGGAAATGGAGCGAGTACCCGGCTCCAGATCAATACAAAAATCAATATCCCTATCCGGTGGCATACCAGGAAGGTCTG